>NC_056737.1:1894899638-1894954638 GCF_019279795.1 Protopterus annectens
CATTCTTCTTTTTTTGAATGTCTGTCCAGAAAGGAAGACAATCAATTATGTCACACTGCAATGTATGTAGCCTTATTTTACACCTTATTCAAACTGTTAGGTTATTGATATTACCTCTCATGGAATCCTCCAGGCACAATTTTAAAATGTGTCTGTCTAATAGGAGTATAATCCCTAGCATGATGAAATATTCTAAGGTGAACATGGGTAGAAGGTAAATGATTGAGGTTATAGGGAAGAAACCACAAAGTCATGTCTAGTGGGCATTGTGAGCAAGTGCGTATCCTGTACAATAAGGGTGACAGACAATTCAAGTTGACTATTACTGTGAAAGCATAGATAATATTCTGCATCTGGTTCAATATTAGTTTGTGCATAAGGTATGAAACAACTGAGTAGGACTACATATGATGTCATATTCATGTGACACTACCCAGACAAAGTAGAATATAATGAGTTATATCTTTTCCTTGGAGAATAATGGTCATGATGGTAATAAGTGTCACTATCACTTGAAGATGTCTAGTTTAGTAATAATAGCAATTACAGTTGTGTTGCAAAGAGTGTAATAGTTCAGTGAACAATAATATAATTTAAAATTAACTACCTTTACTCATTAAAGTGTGTCCTAGACTGATCTGAGATATAAATTGAGAACATCTAGGTAGAGAAAAAGGATACCTACCAGGCAAGTTAGCTCATAGCAGCAGTAAATGAAGTGTTTTGCCTTTAAGTTGAGCTTGGATTGTTTTAAAAGATAGATTGAATAAATAACTGTCAACATGAGTTGGGATAAGCCTTTTATCCTTGCACTGCTGTGTCAAATGGAATATTTGTTTATTAATATAGTATATACGTATTCATTTGCTTTGGTTCACTGGAAAAGGCCAGCTGGGTATATTGTCCATTTTCAGTGGAGGCCCAGGACAAAATAATCAAAGAAAGATAGATTTACAATATAACAACATTTAAACAAGTTCTAAAGAAAGAATAACATACACAAATACATTTATTACAATGGAATAAAGAGGAACTATCGCACAAAGATATAAAGTGTAGTAAGTTCTAAGAAGTGACAGTTGTGCATTACAGAACATCAGTGCAGGAGGAATTCTTTAATATATATGTAACAACATCACTAAGCAGTGGAGATTATCAAAACTATTGCAATTAAAGTAGCATGAGATGCATCTATATTCATGTTGATATGTGAGCTGATAAAAGAATACTAATGCCTACATTTCTCACAAGCGGAGTGCAATAAACTCATATCAGTAAGACATCAAAACAGTGGGGAAGACATGCCAAGGATTCAATAAAGTCCATGTAGGCTCCATATAGAGCCTATATGGAATGTATCCCTGTTCACAGGTATGATTCTTCCTTGGCAGTGTACCATGGATATTAATTGTGGTGCACACCTTAGGGAGGTCAGAACAACATGGGTATTGAATCCGTGTAAGTCCAACAGCACACCCACATACCTTTTGGCCCATTAACCTTGACGGAAAGGTCTACAAGACATTTTATTTCACTAACCTGGATTTATTTTAAATTTTTTTATGTTATGTGCATGTTTGTGTGATCCACAAACATTATTTAGCTATGCTTAGCTCTGTGCAGCCATAAATCAGACATGTGCCACACATCTCAAAATAGAAACCGGATGTGTTCAATTTCTATTTTTTTAATTTTATGTGCTTGCTTGCACAATAGACCATGTTATTTAGCCATGCTTAGCACTGCATCCTTATGCATCAGACATATGCTAGACAGATAAAAATAGAAACCAGATGCATGTCATTGTTGTAGTCTGTGGTGCTTAGCACTCCGCAAACCTGTGCAGCAAAGCTGCGCTATACTTACAAGCACCTTTACAGTATATCTGAAGATATATGAGTTCTCTTCACTATCCCAGTGGCTAGATATGGTGAGTCATGTCCTACAGTGTAGTAGGTCTTGGGATTAAGACCTGGGCAGTAATACCTTTTACATATACTGCTGTGAAACTGCGTCAGGTAACCGAAACATTCTTAGAAATAAATACTGGACTAACTGGCGAACAACTAAAAATCCTGTAGATCAACAAAACTTTAGACAGCTGAGAAATGACACAAAAAAGCTATACTTTCAGATAAAAGAAACTTCTACCTACAACTCCAGCAAACTCACCAAAATAAACCACAAAAATTCTGGGCGAGTATTAGCCAACTACTCCACCCAGGTCAATCCATTACACCAAGCCCACAAGGCACAGAACAGGAGAATCCCATGCAAACTGCCAATGCCTTCAATACCTTTTTCACAGGGGCTATTCAAACACTCGCCAATCAGCTATCACCTCATAGCTTAACTCTACCTACCTTTAATACTAATCCACCTCCTCCATTTCTCTCTCAACCAGTCCCAACATCATATATTCTTACCCTTATCCAAATACTGAAACCATCCTCTCCCTCAACAGACCAACTACCTACAGAATATCTACAAAAAGCAGCCAAATCCATAGCCTATGCCATTTCCATTCTGTTTAATAGAACCATCAGTGAAGGACACATCCCGACTATCTGGAAAATCTCCCACATTATCCCCCTACATATTGGTGGCAACTCTACAGAATTCTCTAACTACCGTCCCATAGCCTTACTTTATCCTTTGGCAAAAATTATGGAAAAATGCACCCATAGGCAATTACTTGACCACCTAATTCAAAATAACTTACTTTCCAGGTGTCAACATGGATTCAGGCCATTCCACAGCACTACCACTGCCCTTCTTTTCTTTACTGACTGTATTAACAAAAACCATAACAACAATATGCTTTCCTCTGCACTCTTCATCGATCTGTCCAAAGCATTCAATATGGTAAATCACCAGATACTTAGAAATATCCTCAAATCCCTGTCACTAGATGCACTCGCTATAAAATGGTTCCAATCCAAGTAAGACAATAGACAACAGGCTGTGATATAGCATAATAATTTATGTACCCACCTCCCCATTAGCCTTGGTGTCCCTCAAGGTTCCATATTAGGACCTCTTCTATTCTCAATTTTCATCAGTGACCTTCACTTAGTAATCCCTCAAGCTACGTGCATACAACACACAGACAATTCTACACTTATATGATCAGCCACATCTACATCTGAACTGCAGTCCCTAACCCAAAAGGTGTTTAATACAGTAGAACAATGGTTTTCACAGTGCTGCCTCCTCCTGAACACCAAAAAAAACAAAGCTCTTGCTCTTTACTCCTACTCGGAAGTCCTCTCCAATAGATTTCACAGTAATATCCAATAATAGTACTCTCATATCTCCAGATCCAACTACCAAACTACTCGGAATCACTATAGACAACAACCTTAACTTTGACACCCATATAAACAATATACTAAAAATGGTTAATAGAAAGCTAGGCTCTCTCTACAGGATCAAACCCATCCTTTCTCCAGCAGCTAGAATACCTATTGCTCACACTCATCTAATCTCAACACTCCTCTATGCCTCACCCATATATATATATATATATATATATATATATATATATATATATATATATATATATATATATATATATATACTAATCTATCAAAGAGTAACCTCAACAAAATGGAAAACCCCTACAATATCATTAATATCATTACCAGATTTGCCACAGGCAATCCATTTAGAACCCACCATTTGTATAATCTAAAGCAGCTAGGAAGGCTTGAGCTACAAAATCAGCTTAAAATTCACCAACTGACCATTGCCCACAAGACCCTTTACCAACCTTCCAATACTCCGATACTATCTACCCACATCATCCCTTACAAAAATTTTAAAACCTTACGTTCCTCACATAAACGTTGAGTGAATATATGTGAATCCAACAACATGGCCAGTGACTCTCTGTTCTCCAATACTGTCAGAAAATCCTGGAACCTTATTCCCAGTGAAGTTTCATCACTGTCGTCTATATCACTTTTCAAAAACAAACTGAAACTTTTCCTCAGAACACACTGGTTATGCCCCTGTACTAACCCTGACTAACTAATTTGCTCTTCTTACTAGGTTCTGCTTACCCTCTACTTCTCAGTAACAACTCCTATTTTCCTTGATAACAAAGACAACATTACCTTCTAGATAATGTTTCTGTTTGTACTGACATCTTCTGCGAATACTTACCTTAATACACATGTGATAATTTGTTAAATAGTTATACAATGAGCTGCCATCTTTGTTAAATTTTGTATTGTACCTGCATTGTGCATTGTGTTATGAAAGTTGTGTTCTCGGAACTTATCTCCCCAGGCCTCTACTGAAAATGGGCATATATTCAGTTAGACTAGCCCAGTCAACAAATGTAAAATAAAATAAAATAAAATAAATAAAAAAATACATTTACTTATTGTTAAATTTAGAAAAGGTGCAAGATGCTAAGCATCGCTTAAACATGGTCAATGGTCTTTTCATGCTTCCACATTGCTAAGCTTCACTAAAACATGGGTTGTGCAAGTTTGTGACATGCTAAGTGACACTGCACATTTTTAAAAGTTACAGTACGACATACAGTGGTGGGAATGCAGCCTATAAAGGTGGCAATTTCACTTTATTCCTTGGAGCCTGACTTTGACTGTGGATATTGCTGCTGTTGTGGGGGAAAGTATGCGCTTTAGGCCACAATGGTGGGGAGTGCAGGAGTCTAGGGTTTTCACTGGACTCCTGGTAGACTGCTATGGACCCAGTTGATGAAGGGCAACTATCAGGGAACAGAGTGTTTGTCTAAGGCCTGGGATAGTTTGGCCAGGGCCCTGACCAATGCAACTGGTAACCCTGCACAGGTGAGCAGTGCCATCACCACCATGATGACCTGTATCAAAGAAAGAGGAGAACCTTGGATACCTGGATCCAAGAGGCATAGGATGGGAATATGCCACAGATATGCAAGTATGTTTTCTAGTAATTTATAAATATACAAGCTAAATCTGTGCATAACTGGTATGCATAATGGTTTCCTTCTCTTACCATGGCTGCATTAGAGAGAGCTTGCAATGTCCAGTCCCATGCAAGGTATTTGGCCAGGATGAGGCAAGTATGTGGTATGTAAGAAAATCAATAAAGTAATCAATTAATACATAGCTTAAAAATAAAATAAAGTAAATGCAGATATTGCAGTCTTAACAGTCATGTATGAAATACCTGGACCATCATAGACTTTCATTAATGTGTCAGTGCATATCTGACCTGGTAAAGCAAGTTAGCATGCAGTACTGTGTAGCATAGCTTCCAACCACTACTTAATCTTGTGGTCTATCCAGAATAAGAGTCAATGTTGTGGTCTGCCCATTGTATGAAATGTGATCTAGACTGCAGTCAAAAAATTAATAGGCTAAACATGTAAGTTAACAGAAGTCCTACACAGCTATCTATGTCGGTAAATGCAACATTTGAAAAAACACAATTCAATAAAGTGTAAAATGAGATGGTGCTCTGATAATTTATTTTTTCAAATAAAATGTTCAGTATTACTCTAGTCACTGCTTGTGGGTTCTAATCCCACACCAGCCAACTGAGAAATTATGCAGTATTCATTTTAGCATGTCATAAATAAATGTTGTGGAATACTCAGATTAAGAGTGTTGTGGTCTGCTCATTGTCTGAAACATGCTGTAGATTTTAGTTAATAAATAAATAGGAAAACATGTAAGTTAACAGAAGTCCTATACAGCTATCCATGCGTTTAAATGGAAGATCTAAAACCATATGAATCAATAAAGTGTAAAAGGAAACAGTGCTCTGATAATTTACTTTTACAAATAAAATGTTCAGTATTACTATAGTCATTGCTTGTGGGTGCTAATCCCACACCAGCCAACTGAGAAATCGTGCAGTATTCAATACCATTGTAAGATGTCATAAACAAAACATATCCATGTTTGCATGTGAGGTGTACACCCATAGACCTTTGCCATGACTGTCCAGTTGTCAAGTGTAATCAGTGTACATGAACATACCTCTCAACTGTCACGATTTTTGTAGAATGTACTGAATATTGCCCCATATGTCTGGTCTGTTTGGTATATGATCTTGTTTTACTAACCATCCTCTGCCACATTGCTGAGGGTCAATGTCAGAAAAAAATGTCAGTCCTCTTATTTGCGGATATATGACATTACTCAAAATGCAATTTAATGGCAAATCTGTTATCAGAACACCTTACTACTGTTGTAAGAGCACACTCTGTAAGAATGTTCCCTGTTGTTGTGCCTTTGTACCACCATTGTGTATGGCTTGGCCCATAATATCCCATGCTAGAAGGTTGAAGAGGTATGTACATGGAACATCATACATACAATACTTGGGTCTATATCACTTCGTGGAAATGCAGAAGGTCGAACACCATATGTTCAAACTTCTAACCTCGAAGTGCAAAACCATTGAAGGCTTAGAACAGCAATTTTCTTCCCAGGAAAAAAAATTGCTGTTCCAAGAAACACACACACAACACAAGCACACCTAAAAAACAGCAATCCACAAACATACACTTAAAATCCTACATCTAACCCTACGCTAAACTGTACATATACTATTATCTATCCACTTACCTTAACCCAAACCCTAACCCTGAGGTCCGTCACTATAGCACACTCACCTGACCCGCGCCCAAACCCTAACTCACCTATCTTGCCCTAACCCTAAAGTTTGTCTCTATCGCACACCCACCTCACCCATGCCCTAACCCTAACTCACCTAACCCGTGCCCTAACCCTAACATCCACACTATAGCACACCCACCTCACCCGCGCCCTAACCCTAACTCACCTAACCTGTGCCATAACCCTAACATCCGCACAATCACACACTTACCTGAACCCGACCTGTAACTTTCCACCACAGTGCTTAAAATTGCGAAGCCACAGAAATGGCCCAGCAAATTCTTTCCCTGGGAAAGAATTCGCTGTTCCGCGGCTTTGCAATAATCAGTTTTCTAACTTCACAGTTCAAACATATGGTGTTCGAATTGCTGAAGTTTCGATGAACTGATAGGAACCCCAATACGTTTGTGATGTATGGACCAGCTGAAAGAGTGTGTTGACTTCTTGGTTGCAAGTTCCAGTGGCACTGGGAATGGGACTAATGTTGCTGACAATGGCAGAAGCAGTCAAGGTATGGTAAACACTACAACTTATACTGCAGTTTGTGCTAATGGTCTGAGTGTCACAAGATGCACTAACAATAACATCCCAGGTGGAGTGAATGCTGCTTCCACATCAAGAGGTTGTTTTAACATTCAGAACTGGTTTACACCAAAATATTTGTTTGAGGAAGAAACAGCCCAGAAGTGTGACATTAGAAATACACATACTAATGACTATGAACTTACTTTTGGAAACAGAATCAGTCAGTTAGAGAAATTAATGACTAAGTATAAATCTCTACAGATGGACAATTCATTTAAAACATTTTGCATTGCTAACAAATGTGTACTGAGAGGTTTACGGATATGGAAATATCCCAATGGGGTAACACATGGTTCTGTTTTTCATATGGAATTAGTGGAATTTGTTGACTGTATATAGAGTATATGAGTATTATTGTCTAAGTCAACTTGCAGCGACTTAATCTTTTAGAAGAGGAGATTTGGAAGCTGGAGCAGGAAATTAAAAAAAATGTGTTGTTTGAACACAAACTGGATGATTTCCAGGCAGTTTTAAACAAAGTTGCTGAGCACGAAGCAGCTTCTTTTAAGAAGAAGCAAAAAAAAGATCCTAAGAGATATTTATGATTACAAGACTAATAAGGTCTACCCTAGTCCACAAAGAGGAAGTGAATTTAATGGAAACAGTAGTGGACTTCCTAACAACAACTCAGGCAAAACATACGAAGCACATGTGGAGGATGTTAATGGTCCCTGAAGATCAAAGAGACTGCAGGAAAGACGGGAAAGACAGGCTAATAATGTCGACAGAAAGCTGAATTTAAACTCTATTTTGGCACCCAGGGATGACAGTACAGTTAATCCTTGCCTAAAGAGAACTAGCACATTTAATTCTCCTCTCCTACCGAGTATACACTTATTCGAGCAACTGTGTGAAGAAGTGTGAGGGAATGGTGCAGCAAGAATAGAAAACCTAAGTTTTACAAGGTCACTAATGAGAAGAGAGAGTTGTTACAGGTATTGGCCAGTGACAAGAACTTATGCATTATGAAACCGGATAAGGGTGGGGGAGTGGTCATAATAGACAAACACCTTTATTCTTCCAAGATGTTGGACTATCTGCACAATGAAAAATGTTTTTTATTGAAGTATATTGCAATGATATCAAAATTGCATACCATGCCATGCATTTACTACTGAAGGATATATTTATGACTTATGACCTGCCTTTGGCCCTGAGGGAGTTTTTAGTGGTTAAAAAACCAAGAATCCCAGGGATTTTTGGCATCCTGAAGATCCATAAATCCATCTCTGACTCTCCCCTAAGACCCATTATAACACACACAGAGTCCAAAACAGAACTTCTGGCCAAATGTGTTGACTACAAACTCAAATCATTCCCTGAGGACAAACAACACTTACTTAAAGACTCCTAACATTATCTGGAGACCATTTCTGGAATTAAATTTTTGGAAGAGGTTTTGTTTGTTACTATTGACATTAAAGATTTATTTTCTGTAATCCCTCACAAAGAGAGGTCAGATTGATTCCATCAAGCAATGATTCAATGTACCAATCTTAGTACAACAGAAACTAGTTTGATACTACAATGTATGGAGTTAGTGCTGACAAATAATTACGTTTACTATGAGGGTGAATATTACAAACAGCATAGAGGTGTGGCTATGGGGGACAGCTTCAACCACTGTTTTTTGCTAACACGGTCCTATGGTTTTGGGAAGCCTCCGTGGTTCTGAATTGACCAATTTCTTCCAAGATGAAAGTCTTTTTGAGGTACCTGGATGATATTTTTTTTTTTGGAAGGGTGACTTGGAAGAGTTAAAAATCATTCATGGATTACTTAAATCATTCTACTGATTTCTTAGAATTTACCCATCAATATGACAAATAGACCATAGACTTTCTTGACATCATGTTATATAAGAACTTTGAGGACCACAGGTATAAATCCAACATATTTAGAAAGAATATATTTTCAAATGCATATTTGCATTTTGATAGTCAACACTCCATCTGGCAAAAACAGAACTTAGTGAGGGGGCAATTAAATAGACACAGCAGACTGGTTTCTGATGACACACAATTTCAAATAGAGGTCAACATGCTGTGTGATATGTTCTGAAGCAGGGGTTATCCCCAGAATACGTTGGAAAACGTTGGTCGATTTATTATGGAGCATCAGAATTCCCGCTATGGTCCCATTAAAGATTACCAATGAGCAAAGTATCAGTTTGAGTCCTGGTGACTAGTCACAGGCATTAGTTTTGCCATACAATAAAGACTTTCACTCTCTAATAAATGCTATTATATAAGTATCATTGGTGTACTGTCTTTGGAAGTCATGGGTTAATCAACAGGCTGGGGCAGCATCCCAGATTTATTTTTAAGAACAACAAAAACGTCATAACATTATTTGAATCTAGTGCAAGCTGCAAAAGTAAATTTACTAAAAACTGGAGGATGAAATGGTGTGCAGCGTACAAGCAGTGTAGATTCATTCTAGAAGGTAATAGTTTCCCAATACATGGTTTTCCAAGATTGATTACAGTCAAAGGCAGATTTGATTGTAACACAAAAGGGGTAGTGTATATTGCCTTCTGTTCATCTTGCCCAGCATTTTATACCTGGAAGACTGTTGGACATTTAAAGACAAGTATTTACCAGCATTTATATGCACTTATCAAGGCACATCAATTTGATGCCCTTTATAAATATTTGTCAGAGATTGCCTCATATGCAAAG
The DNA here is from genome assembly GCF_019279795.1 of Protopterus annectens. NCBI lineage: Eukaryota > Metazoa > Chordata > Ceratodontiformes > Protopteridae > Protopterus > Protopterus annectens. The sequence continues at coordinate 1,894,909,543 of NC_056737.1, forward strand.
CACTCCCCCCACCCCTAATGAAAATTATGTCCTGGGATAACATCTATCTCCCTATTATGATGTTCATGCTGGTCCCTATAAGTACCCTGCATAGTATTTCTTCTTCCTTTAGGAAGGGTAAGTTTATAGGCTTTGGCTTACCTATAATTTTTGTTGTCCCTTTCTAACTTAGATAATTTCCTAGTCTTAATTTTCTCAACAGTCTTATCCACATTCTTAAAAATAACAAAAATATTTGTACTTGTGGTCATTCAAACTATACATTAAATCATCCCGAATACATTGTTTAAATTCAAAATGTCCTTGTGCTAAGAATTTTCTCTTTATTTTCAGTAATAGCCCGAATAATGCCTAAGCCACAGTCATTTAAAATGTCTATTAATTCCTATTGAAAGTCTGACCCAGCTTCCACATTGTTGGGAAACTTGTTAACTCTCAGTCCCTTTGGAACCTCCTTCTGTGCTAAACATTTCTGCAAATACCAGTTTTCTACAACAAGGGATTTATATTTTAACAATTTGTCTTTTATTTTGAGGCACATACCTTGGTAGGATATATCACCATCAGTCACTCGAGCAAGTCACTGGTTAAAATCAAAAGCAATCCATTGGTCCAGTCTAACATCCACATCATATGGCTGGTCCACTCCAAGTGCTGATTTAAAATTCCTCAAACTCTGTCCCACCATGCAACTACTGGGCCTAATTCCTTCTCTCTGTGTGGAGGCTAATGGAACATTCACAGGAACTAGAAGTTCTGCAGAAAGTGAAGCAGGATCATCTTATCTCTGCTGAAAATGCAGAATGGAGGCATCCAAATCTGGATTGGAGTTCTCAAAACCATTTCGCTGAGAAAATAAATTAATCAGCTGAGTCAGTTCACCCAGCAATGCATTCTGTCTGTCGCAGGTACATCCAATGTGTTAACAATTTCCTGGGACAGCCATATCCAGTAAAAACTGTACTAATAACACAAAAAATGGACAAGGCCAGCAAACAGCTGTACTAAATCACCAAAGCAACCAGGCTGGCTGCAAACACCAGGTTCCCACTTTAAAGAACATATTTGAAAAGGGCACAAATCTGTCTGGAAGGGCTATTACTATACCAAAATATGGTACATTTAAATGTTGGAGATGCCCACAATGTCATTTTATTCCAACACCTTCTTGGATCTGTTATTAAACTAACTCCTGTTGGATACTACAGCTATTTTTTCCAGGTTTATTTAACATATTGTGTTTCTTGCCCCATATATTATGTGGGTAAGACAGAACGTAATTTAAAGCAGAGGATTTATGAATACCTATATGAAATTAACAGTAGAAAAGAACTCAACCCCGTATACAAACACAGCTAAGTATCTAAAGGGGCTGATTTTAGATTTTAGGTGTTGGAACAGATTATACCCCATGAAAGACGGGGTGACTGGGTTTTAAAATTGGAATAATTTGAGTTGAGGTGGCAATTGTGTTTACATGCAGGTGCACCACCAGGTTTAAATGATTATTTCTCCTTTACTCCAGCCCTCAAGTTGAAAGCATTAGAGTATTGAAAAATATGTTCAAAATTTGTTTTATATGTTTTACCTTATAGTAGAGTTATACATATGTTCTTTCAAATATATAGTTTTTAAATGTATTTATTTGTGGGGAGCATATTCAACCCAAATGTTTTCATATGTGACATTTTACATTTTTACCTTGTGTATTTCAATTCATTTCACTTTGCTGTTTCCCTGTGTAATCTACCTTGTCTTAATGTGTATTTATCTTGTTGTCTCTTTAAGACTGGAATGGTGATTTATTATGACAAATGTTTACTACCAATAAGATTAGTTTTATTTCTATTTAAGAGGGATTGTCGATGGATTTCGTTATTCTGATGAAGTCGCTGGTGTAGGAGATGAAAGCGCTTAATGAATAAAACTTTATATGTGTATTTCTGGTCATCAGTCTTTAAAGCCTTTGAAAGCCAGCAATGCATTTAATGATGTCAGACAGATATCAGACCAAGTCTATTTTTGAAGAACAAAGCGTGTTAAAAGCTGTTAGGCACTTCCTCTTCATTCTTTCACACTTTTTTGTTTATAAGTGTGGAAAAGGTAAGTATCTAATAGATTTTAATGATTTTTCACATTCTACCACTTTTCTTTGTTGGTCAGCACTGCCTGTTGTTAGCCTCTAGCATGAGAAACAATCTTGACAACACTTAGGTTAAGCACTCCTTAGTGCTGTTAAGATTAGGGGCAGGATTCAAGAAGCCTCTGTGTAAGAGTTACAAGCCTTACACGGAGGCTGCAGTTAAACGGTGTGACGTCAGCATGCCATGCATATTCATGAGGGCATGCTGACTCACACCCAAGGCTAACACGGTCCGTGTAAGAAAGTAGGGGGCGTGTCCGTAGGGTGAGCCCTGCAAACAGACACGCCCCAGAAGTGTAACAGTCCTGAAAGTAAACCCCCACGACCGAGTCCGCGTAAATGTCAATAAACACAACACATGCCCCCACAGACTATAAACATAAAATGTAAAAATGAACATGTTATATATTTTTTTTTTTATAAGTTTTAAAGATGTTTGCCCGTGAGTGCGCTCGTTTGCGCGGGCGTGCCCGTCACTAAGCCACAGTTAGCAGTCAGTGGAAAAGCATATAAGATCTAAATATGCAAAGTAAGCCAAGAAGCAATAGCGTAGCGGTAGAGATGTCGGCTGAAGAGGAGGCAGTCATGGTTCGAGCCCCCACAACATCAATTTTTATTCCTAGTGAAATAACACGAAACAATTCCCTGACATATATGTACATGTATAAAATTATTTTTATGTAAAATGCAATGAAATGGGCCATGCATTATGAAGAAATGTGTGAAAAAAAAAAACAAATGTCAGAAGTGCCCATAGCTGAGCTACACTCTAACAAGCTGAGTATATCTGCCCGTAGGTGAGCAGTGGTTTAACAGGTGTAAAATGAGTGCCTGGGGTTGAGCAGAGTTCTAACACGCTGAAACTGTATGCCCGTAGCTGAGCTGAGCGTAATATGCATGCTGACAGCCAAACGACGCGTAAACCAGCGTGACCCGTTTGTGCGGAGCTGCGCACCGCACCAACAAGCTAACCGACGGGCAACGTTGAGCAAGCTGTATCAAAACTGCCTTTACACAGACACACCTTCTAGCCTGTGTAGACAGTCATAAAATATAAAAAGCAATGGCCAGGCTAAAACTCAGGATACCATGCACCATAGTCAAAGTACTGAACCACTAAGCCATGACAGCTGCTCTTAGAAATGCAGTAATAGCATATATATAGGAATGAATGGAAAGAGAAGCATGACAAAGCAGGTTTTGTGAAGCTGATACATTTCCAAAATGGCCAATCACAGATAAGTGCGGGAAAAATGGCATATATAAGCCCCATAGGTGGGAATACACAGCATAACTGATTGTGGAACCAATTTGCAGTCAGGATGGCAGGTGTAGGAGAGGGTAGTTGCTTCCGAGCACAGAGGTGGGGCATTGAGGAGTCCAAATATATGGTTTGGCTCCTCGTCCACGATCATGAGGCCCAACTCATGCAGGGCCAGGTCCTGTGGGGAGCATACAAGGCTGAGGCATGGGACCGGTTGGCACATGATCTCACCAGTGCCACAGGAATACCAAGGACTGGTGAACAGGTCCGTCACCACCATGCGGACCTGAAGCGATGGAAGCAGGACCAACTGAACCGTTGGATCCAGGAGGCCCGGCAAATGCCCAACGCCCCACTACTGAGTAAGTTACATGTAATTATTTATGTAGAAAGTTAACCTAGCTGATATTATGGAGATGTGTATTCCAATATTACTTCATTTATATTGCAGCTGCAGGTGTCCGTTCTGGGAATCGTCGAGCCTATGCCGATAGGCTTGTGCGGTTGCGCCACCAGGCAGGTTAGTAATTCTCTCCTTGTAACTGTTAAAAAATATAAGTATGACAGCTTGCAAAAGAGTGCAGTGTAGGCACCTATTAATATAAAGTGCAAGTAAACAGTGTAAGAGAGATTCTGCTAGTACTGTGTGATTACATAAGTGTGATGCAGCCTGTAATCCAAAAATAAAAATAAAACAAGTCTGAAATTAAGATGTTCCACCTGTAATATAATAGTACATAACCTGCAGCAGGCTGAAAATTACAGCTACACAAGCTGAGTAAAACACATGTGTGAAATATATCCCCGTTTAATTTCTGAAACATGACACAAGTGAGACTCTTGGAAAGGATTGTTATAACCAAGTAAAACATGTCAATAAAGCCTAGAATTAAGTACCATCCTGAATTGTAAAAATAAAACAAGTGAGAGTGTGAGAAAGAGGTATGAATCCACCAATAAAGTTGTAATAGCTCCTAAATAAAGTATACTGCAGTCAGTACACAATGAAATGAATATGACAGGCACAACCAAACAGCAAAATGTGTGGAATAAAGTATTGAAGCTGGAATGTGTGTCCCACAATTTGGATATGTTGCTCTCACTTTGCAATATGCAGATAGTATGGTTGTATGAAATACCAAACATCCACAGTTGTCTAGAGCCATATAAAGCAAATGTAGCAGGATGCTGTAGCTGAACAGAGCCAGATATGAATGTGTATGAATAAAAATTAAATGTATATTGATGTAGCAGTAACATTCCTATCACCAACATGCATAAGTTTACACATAGGAAACTGTAGTCAGACCTGTAGTGTGTATATATCTGCAGCTAGTAGAAATGTACAGCATATGTATAGGTATTTGAAGTTGTTAATGAAATATTTCTTCACCCTACCCTATAACCACAAATAATCCATTCCACGTGAAATGGGTATATCTATTCACAATTAACTCCCCTGGACAATTGTCCTGTTGGTTCATACATATTTGCATGTACGTTGATGCATGTGCCCTGTTCATACATCCAAACCTGATGGCCTATTGACATCAATCAACCCTGCATGTTGTTGGATTGTGTATTGTTGTTCAAGTTATGCATGTGTTATGCTTGCTGTTCAATGGCTTGAATTTATGGGTGTTTGGTTAATGGGAATACTAATGCATGCTGTTACAACTAATTGTGAATGGTATTGCACGTTACTACCCAAACTGTCATTAAATAATGCAAAACATAGGACGACAGGGAAGGCGGGTTCCAGCGGACCCACCTCTCCCACCTCAGCTGGCGAGTGCACCTGGCAGTAGTGCCCAGGCCGGACCCACCTCCGGTGGCCCTGTGCCACCTGCGGGTGGAAGCGCCGCAGGGGATGGGGCTCATCCCCCCTCAGCAAGTGTGGCTGGAGGAGAACATCCACTCACCCTCTATAGTGTCCGGACTGTGGTGCGTAGGGAGATCAGGCACGCTGTGCTTGGGCCCCTATGCCAGCTTGAGGCACGGGTGACACAACTCATGAGCATGCCTGCTGCCCGTCCTACACAGCTCCCAGCACAGCCCCGTCCTGGGCAGTGAAGGCACAGTGGCAACTGCCCATGGGTGGGGATCTCAGTTCCACTGTTGATATCTGTGGGCTCATGGGCTCAAGATATCCAAACATCCATCCCCGTCAATTGTGTAACCCCCCCCCACATGTGTCATACACCACCCCTGTATGCGTCTTCTTTGTCTTGTCTGTTAACCTCCCCTCCCTACCTCCCCAGCTATACTGACTTCCTGTACCTGACATACCACTCTCACCTGAAAAAAATTTAAAAAAGGGCACTCTGTGCCCACAAAAAATTACGCCCCATACATAGCTGCCCATTTTGCATACGTCTGCTGGACATGTAAACTGGCAATTACAATTGGCTGTATAACAAATATTGTTGTCCTCACACCTCTCTCAGGGGTTGAAGGTTTCAAATTTCACACCAAATTACAAACATATGCACAGCTGTTGCTGACGAAGAAATGGGCAGCTATGGGCCTTTCCTACATCCCTCCTGCAAAACCCGAGCTTGTTTTCCTACTGTCCTACTGTCCTTGTGCCCCCCTTTTCACCACTTTCCTATCTCCCCATTTTCTTTTCTTTAAAAGAAAATAGCGCGGGTGTGCACGAGAGTAAGCACCTTTAAGCAGTAGTAAGCGGGAGTGCGCTTCTGTGCGCTTAGCTAAGAGTGTGTGCGTGAAGCTAAGTGGCAGTGCGCATGCGTGACCTCCACGCAAACCAGCGCTAACCCGCTTAAAAGTGCCTTAGTCACTCTGAATGACAAGGCCTGTAGTTTTCTCAGCAGCAAAATAAAATACCTCCGTCAGTTTCGAACCCAGGACCTTGGAAACTCTAGTCTGTATGACTTACCACTAAGCCATGACTGCTATACAAGAACGTTGTGCTGAAAGAAATATATCATAAAATAGTAGGAATTAATGTAAAGGGAATATAGCAAGTCTAGTACACAAAGCATGCCATGTATATTTACTGTCAAATCTAGTGGATTTGTAAAATAGTACTGTGTGATGATAAACAGCCATGCTAGTTTGTAGCTAGTAGGTAATAATGTCACAGTAGCATCTGGCAAGCCACACACATACTCAGAGCAGGATAAACACTGCCATTGTTGAATAGTTAAGAGCCCAGACATAGCAACTGTGACTGAGTTACAGGGATGTCCCTGATGTGAAAACAAATGTCAACTGTGCCCCACTGACACCCTGTGAAATGTACTAACAGTAGGCAGAAAGGTGTAACTACACATGCAATGGTAACTATGAATTACTGAAAGTATACACCACTTGCATGTCACAAATGGTGTAGTAATACATATGCTTGAAATAACCCACAGTCAGAACTGCAGAATATCAGAATATTTCATTGGAGTATCCCACTGATATGTACCATTCCATGAGGCTGATAAAAGATGCATCCGAGAGTATCTGAGGCCAGCTCAGCAGCATGATCAAATACCCTTGTAAGTGTCAAGGCCCACACCATGGCCAGACCACACTGCATGCAGTAACACCCTACCACAACAAACACATAGGGAATTGCTGCCCAAACAGATATAGCAAGCATTACAAGCTGTGAATGTAAATGGAAAATAGGAAAGCCATAGCAACACATTACAGGAAAGACACCTATCAGGCATACAAGGAGTGAATGTAAAGGCCAAATATTGAAGCCATAGCAACAGATTGCAAGAGCCACTGCTATATACCAGTTACACCACAATCCCCACAGGAAATCACACACACCCATATACACAGTATTACTAGTCGTAGGTGTCAGTTTACATACACACGGAGAAGAGGACACTGGAGGAAGGAATACTCAGCTTACAGAACAACATGCATTGCAGTGTCTACAACACAGCCTGAAATATGAGAGACATACCAACCCTTACACTCACAGAACAGTGTCCACAGCAAACCAGCATGGTCCCCACCCTGATAATCTGAAAGGGCTACGCCTACCTAACAGACCTTTTTATAGCACTGTCCTGAAATCACAGTAAGAACTGCAATCACTACACAACAGGCTGCATGCAATTAGTAAATGCTGGCTAACAATTGGTGCAGAAGCCATCACATGGACATGTGCAGATACCTACAAAAGCATCCTGTACTCCCAGTCCACACATGCAAGACTTTCATTGTATCCTCTGGAGGTAGAGACAGAGAGAGAGAGAGAAAGAGAAAGAGAAAGAGAAAGAGAAAGAGAAAGAGAAAGAGAAAGAGAAAGAGAAAGAAAGAAATAAAAAAATAAAAAAAAACAGTAATGACAAAACAAAGAGGTTGACAGCAGGCCAAGTAACTGCAAGCCTATGCAAACAGCTGCAACAAACACAGGTAATGTAAAGTACTAGTATAATAGTCTACATACTGTGAACCCTCCAGATGTGTTATTGGTCTGTATCTATGTATATTAAGATGTGCATAAGGCCTGGGACATACTGCAACTGTCACTGAAGGCTCTACATACATATGTATGTGAAGGTATCTATGTGCACATAGCAATGTAGGTTGTAGTGCAATGTACAAGTAGGTTGTACAGTAATGGATGTTCATCAGTACGTTACTGTGTGTATACATATGTGGAACTAAAAAGGAGTATATATATATATATATATATATATATATATATATATATATATATATATATATCATGTGTATACGTATGTATATATATATATATATATAATATGCATATGTGTATACATAGATAGAGAGGGATGTAGAAATACATAGACATATATAGTTTCACAGTGTCATAGTTTAGTACTAGGCTATCTGCAGACAGTGTACAGAATAGATTTAGAATATTGCACCTCTGTATAGTAGTGACACAGTGAAGACCCCCTTACATAATAGCATTAGTTTACTGTGCCTCTGTCTAGTAGTGACGCAGAGATGACCCCTGGTGTAAACCTATGATCTCCCATCCACTCGTCAAGAATTCACATGAAGAGAGTCAGTGAGGGTCTCTGCCTAACATGAACTGGGATCCTGTCCCACAGTATGGGAAGCCTCTGAGTTATGGATCTGTCCCTACAGCATGTCCTATTCATATTTGTGCTGAGGTTTAAATCTGTAGCTCTTGTGGTTCTGATGGAGTTGGATTTTACGAGGTGGAACATGTCCATCAATTCCTGATTGGACATGGCCTTGTACTTCAGGCACAGATCACCTCTAAGTAGGCGGTATGCTATGGAATAGAGCTGGAGTTTCTTTAGTCGGGCAGCATATGACATTTGTTGGAGACCCTTGATCCTCCTGGTGAGGTACTTATGGGGTACCCTAGCTGTTGTAAGTGCCAGGTGAGGTACATACCAAATGGGGCATAGTACACAGTCATGAGCCTGATAAGGGAGGAGCATAGGGGTACAATGACCTCCTTTGATCTGGATGTGAATCCCTTCATGATAAGGTGGGCAAGGTAGGAAGTCTATCCAACCACTTTGGCAACGTGGGTGTCAAATGAGAGGTCAGTATTGATTTGTGTCTCCAGGTCTCTGATTACTTTGTCTGTACTCAGTGGGTTACTGTCTATGTGATAATATGTGGGTACCTTGTCTTTACCAAAGGGTATGACTATACATTATTTGGCATACAGTTTAAGGCCATGACTCCGGCACCAGTTGTCGGTTTCAGTGAGGCCTTTCTGTAGGATGTATGTGTCAGCTGGTATATCGACTATGGCGCCTAGTATGCAGTCATCTTTGAACATTGTCAGCCACTACCCTCCCATGTTTGCTTCCACATCTGAGAAATAAATGCTGAACATGAGGGGTCCCAGGACAGAGCCCTGTGGGACACCACTTGTGACTGGCTCTGAGTCTGACATGGCACCAGTGATTTTGACTTTAGGGTTTTTATCCGTTAGCCGGTTTGCAACCCATCTTGTGACATATGGATTTACATTTAAGCTGTTGAGCATGTCTATGATTCCAGAGTGGGGTCTTGTGTCGAAAGCTTTAGCCAAGTCCAGGTAGGCTGTATGGACTGCTGTGCCCTCGTCAATGGCTCTAGTGACTGTTTTGAAAAGGTCAGCCAGGTTCAAAAGGCAGGATCTGCCCTCTACAAAGCCGAACTGGGTGGGATCAAGTGTCTGTAAGTCCCCAATGTCTCTGTGTATGAGTTCCATAATGATTCTTTCCATAGCGTTGCAGACCAGGCTGGTTAAGCTTATGGGGCAGTAGTTACCAGGGTCTGTAGAGGTGCCTCCTTTGTGGAGTGGGACTTGTGTTACTGTATGCCAGTGTCCAGGCACATATGCTATAGTAAGGCTACAGTTAAATAGCATTTTATGTGCGGGTTTAGCTCCTCTTGGCGTTCACGTAGCACGCAACCTGCGATACCATCGGGTCCCATTGATGCTGTGTTTATAGCTTTGCTGAGAGCGGTTCTCAGCTGGACATCTGAGATGACAGGGAGGTTACAGTCAGCTGGGATAAGTAATTCCTCATTTGGGGGTGAGGGAGGGGAGAAATCTGCACTGAACCTGTCTGCCAGAATGTTGGCAATATCTGTGTGTTCAGTGTAATTTTTGTCACTGTGAACTAACTCTGAACATATCTGAGGGTTTCCACCCAGGTGTCTAACATAGCAGCAGAAGGCCTTGTGGTTATCTGTAGTGTCCATAGCGATTTTCCTCTCAATGTTGGCCTTGCATGCTTGTATGAGAGAACGTAGCTTTCTACTAATGCTGATCAGAGATGCCTTATCTTTATGGAATTCTGCTCTGTCATGCAGTAGCTACCTTCTTTTGTTTTACAATTTGTTCATGGCTGGGGTCCACCAGACAGGATGCCTGCCCTTGGTGGAGAGGGTCTAGGTTTTATTTGGGATTGCATGATCCATGCATTCTTGGAGATGTCCGTAGAAAGCATTTGTGAAGGAGTCTGCATTGTGGAATGTGGTTTCCACTGGCCCAGTGGGCTTAAAGGATACCAACTCAGTTTTAAGAAGTGTAAAGTTGGCATTTGAGAGGTTTCTCACTGTAGTCTTTTGTGTTGTGGGGGAGGTGGGATATGTATATCCAGGGTGATTAGTTTGTGGTCAGATGTGGATAGTGAAGGGTATACTTCCAATGTGTAGCACATTGTCCCCTTGTTTGTGATGATCAGGTCTAGTATATTATCTCCCCTTGTGGGAGAGGTGACTAGCTTTTCCATTGCATTTGACTTAGTGAATTCCGGGAACCTTTGGGCTAGGGTGTTTGGGCTAGAATAATGCACCCAGTGTATGTTAGGGTAGTTGAAGTCTCCCAATATGATGGTGTGTGGTGGGACATTCATATCCTCCAATGTCTTCAGGAAGGCTGACTGTGGTTCCTGAGATTGGGAGGGTGGTCTGTAACATGCTACCAGTTGTATAGCAGGTTTGCCTACAGTTATTTGCACCTGGATGGTCTCTGATGCTTCATGTGTTGCCACTAACCTGGAGGTGTGGGAGTCCTTCATGAATATGGACACTCCCCCTCCCTTTTTGTTTTGGCCCGAGTTTTGGGGCCAAAAAGCATGATACGAGGTATAGCCTGGTACCGCTGATGTGCTCTCAGGAGCCTTGAACCAGGTTTCACTTACTGCACAGACATCGAGATTGATAGAATATGTACGTACAAATATATGTAATACACACATACATATATAGATATATGTAGATACATATACATATACAGACAGATCTGACTGACAACAGATATGTCTGTATATGACTATCTCTCTCTCTGTCCCACCCCTCTCACTCTCACTCTCCCCGTCTCTCTCTCTCTCCCCCTCTCTCCCCACATCTATATGTATATATCTATATCTATATATACATATTATATATATATATATATATATATATATATATATATATATATATATATACAAACATATATATATACAGATATATACATATAAATATATATATATATATATATATATATATATATATATATATATATATATATATACTGAGTGAGGCACATGTGTGCAGATGTATTGCAACAGGTACCTGGTGACAAAGGCATGGAGTGAACACCAGTGTGAATACTGGAGTACCGTACCCCATTCCAAAACACTGACACCAGTAACCACCACGTATGTGCATGCCTGCCCACCACTGCATGTGTCAGGGGGGAACAGGGGCAACAAGTGTACAATAGGCTTCCCATTGATATGCACAGTGGCACACTAGTCCTGTAATACCTGTACATGGAAATTGTCAGTAGACATGGTGTGTCAGCTATGGACATGTAGGTCACTGTACCCCTCTACACCCCTCAATGTCCTACACGGTATGTACCTCCCATGACAGCTACAGATATGGAGAAGGACACAGACATACGCAAGTAACTGTGTCAATGCACTCAAACACATTACCTATGCAGAGTGACTGACAAGACCACAGAGCGTACACAGACTACCTACATAGAGGTTTACCACTGCTGGATATACATAGTTCGGTCACACCCATGACAGTTGTCCAACAACCATGGTAACACCTCCAACATCCACAACACAAATTACCTATGTCTGTCATCCCTGTCACTGCAGTATAGAGCACATGTTGGAGGTACAGGACCCTACCCACAGATACGACATACCCTGTAGTAGACCACACAGAATTAAGAAGCAGGCTCCCCATGAGTAGATGTCAGACATACCCCTGCTGAATGTTATACAGATAGGTAATATGCCATATGAGTCACCCTGTGTAACTGTTTGTAAGGAGCAGGTATGATCATAACACATGTGTCACAAGGGGCAGGGTAGCATAACAGTATGCTGCTGTAGGCCCAGGGCCAAAAGCATACTACCTACCTAAGACACAATGCACACCCATGAACACATTGCAAACCAAATATGTGAGGTGGAATGAGTGTGCCAGTGACTGGGTGCATGTTATGTACTGGTGTGATTGCTCACCATGACTGTCTGTCTGTCATGGTAGTGTGTGTCCTTGGTGTGAGGCCAGAGACAGATGTGTGAGGTATTGCGATCAACACATACTACATTGCCATATGTTGTGCTGTGTTACCCTGTATGTCACTGTGGTGTAGGTAGGGTTATGGCAAGTAAGAGTAGTGTGCATTACCAGTGAAATATGTAACGTGCATTGCATGCAGTGCATGGGTTGATAATGTTCCCCATACAGTACCTTGATACCAACCCCCAGTGTGAGGTTGTGCATTGGAACTGAACCAGTGTGCTGACTGCTGCAGTATACTAGTCTGTCGTATGGAGTGTGCCAGGTACTGTTGCACAGTTGTCGGATGAGCACTGATATCTGGTCAATTACATATGTATCCCCCAATAGACAGACAGATGTTATATATGGTGGTTAAGTTATATCACTACAGTCGAGTATTATGTGTATTATGTGTGCCATAGTTTGCTGACAGATATTGCTGAAATATTTTCCTTCTCCTTTTCAGGGCTATGGTTCACCAGCGAAACCCTGTATACTCCGCTGCGGAGGAGGAAGAGATACACCAGAGCCTGGTGTGGGATTTCGCAATACTCTTTTCCCGCACCAGCCAGAACCAGCAGGAGAGGGCTGCACTGTGGCAAGACCTGGTCCGTCGGGTAAATGACATAGGCACACATAACCGGACAAATGAGCAGGTACGCCATCACTGCAGTGATTTAATTAGAAATGTCCATCAGCGTGTGTCGGATATCCACAGGCAGCAGTTTGCCACAGGTGGTGGGGTGGCTAGACACCCCCCCTCACCAGACTGGAGGGACTACTCCTAAGTGTTGTGGCTCCAGCCCAACAGCAACAGCAGCAGCATACATGTGTAATGATGGAGGCTGGAGCCACCCAGCAGCAGGACACGGAGCATGCAGGTAACTTGCTATGTGTATAGTTGACCATTCTGTACACTGTTAGGTTATGCATGTGTGAGGTGTGTCCTCGGTTTGTAGCTGTAATCTTGGTAATTATTGTGCAAGAGTGATATTCTCAATATCAGCAGTATACCTGTGGAAGCTAACTGTTGCACTACTGAACTGTATCATACTCACAGTATCAATGGCACAGTTGTGCCCACTGACAATAAATGTCTCATTTCTGCAGGTCCCTCTGGTGTAACAGCAAGGCAGCCTATCCATGCTGGTGAGTGTGTAATAACATTACCTTCAATACTCTTGATACTAATAGTAATAATAGGCTGAAGCAGTAGTGCTATGTGTTTGATTGCAGGTGAGTTTGTGTCAGTGTGTTGATATCTCATATACTGAGGAGTGTGCATGTGTGCATGCGTGCATGTGTGCATGTGTGCATGTGCCCATGTGCGCATGTGCACATTTGTGCATGTGTGCATGTGTGCATGTGTGCATCAGTGGTGACATTGTGTACACATTGTAAACTGTGTTTCCTGTCTTACTCCCACAGGTTCTGGTGCTGCTCTGGTGTTGTGCAGCAGGGAACCTGAATCAGCTGCTGTGGATAGTGATAATGATGATACCTGTGTAATGGCACAGGGAGGTGTGCCAGGGTCCATCATTGGTCAGCCAATTGACAGTACACAGCTGTCGACCCCATCAATGCGCACAGTCATCCTGCCAATACATCCTTTGTCACCAATGTCCCTAGGTGATGGACAGGATACAGTGGGCATTGACCAGGGTAATGTGGTATCAGTGGCACATGCATCCCCACACAGCAGCCATGGCCAGGGTCCTGACATGGTACCAAAAAGGCAGACGTCCAGGGGTTCTCGTGGGAGCATCCATGGGCGTACCGCCCCTGTCAGACGTGCCCACAGAGGTCTTTCAACCTCAGCTATGTTTAGGGCTGTAATGCAGGCACAGTCACGTATGGAACAGTACACCAGACAGGGTCTGAGGGAGCTGAGAGCATGTCGCACAGCTATGAGTGACAGTATGCGTGATGTTGCGGCTGCCATCCGTAACTTCACCGAGGTCATTGACAGATGTTGGGGGGGCACATTAGATCTGCTCCACAACTACATGTCCCTGAGCCAGGGCAATGGTGGATGGTTGAGGCGTCGACATGGCCGTATGCCAGCAACAGCACAGCTGGCAGCCGTTGCGGATGACAAGAGACCTGCGGCCGCTCACATAGTGCCAGTAGCAGCCCCAGCAATGCTGGGCCTGTGCTGTCATCAGACCGCCCCAGGAGACCACGTGCACGTGGCTCTGGACAGTCCCAACAGGGACCTGTCTCCAGTCACCAACCACCTGCTTCTGATGACAGTACCTAGTCTGGCTTAGTACCTGATACAGGTATAGGACAGGTAGCACCCCTACCAGGCACAGGTACCATGTCCGTGGCCACAGACAGTGATCTGTATGACCTGGCAGGTACAGTCTGTGGCTGTCCACAAACACCTGTATATGGCAGCCATGAGGTGGGACTGTGTGCATGCATACACACATGTGAATTGATAACACCTAGGGCTACCGCATACATCCACACACTGCATCAACATTGCCCCATCTTGTACTGCTGTCCCTCACCAACACACACACACAGACATGTCAATTGGTTGTATCAGTGGCAGACTCAGGCATACCAAGTACACACCCTGTGCATATGATGAAACTGTGCCACCTCCTGCAATCTGTAACATCGGTGCAGGAACAGGTTAACATGGTGCTGATGCACAGGGTGACTACATAGAAGTGTTGTAATAGTATAATGTTGACAACAGTACAGTGTAATGATATCATTGTGGGTATATCCCAGCATGCCTGATGCAGTTACAGTATGAATGTCATTGTATTGTTTTGCACACCCATAGTAATTACCATAGTGTACTGTCTGCACATCTTTGCATACTGGTGGTGAGGCTGTCAAGAGATGGCCACCTACATAGGTAGCACAGGGGATACGAAAATGTACATATTGATACTCAATGATGGTCATGTCAACTGCGAGTTGCATGCTGTCCACACTCGACTCCACAATGAGGATGTTTGAGGATGTTGATATCTGCGCAGTAATACACAACAGGTTCAAGACTCACAAGAGCACACTAGCACTACAAGGTCACACCTCATACCATGCATAACAGCACCAAAACACAGAACTAACTATGACAGGAGGGAGAGTCTCCATACATGTCAAGGATACTGTGGTGCCAGGACAGGTAGCATACATCATACTAAGTCTGGAACTGCTGAGTGAGGGCTCAGTGTCTGTTATTTGAAATGTGTATTATTACAGGTATTAGCACTTGGGTATCAGGCCAGTTATTCAACATTACGAAGGTACATGGTCTATACACTTGTGGGGGGTGGGGGTGGGGCTGGACCCAGCCCGTCTGACCTGTGAATGTCTGGGTACAAGCTTATAGTGCCTGCATATATGCACTGTTACCTACTGGAAGTCGTACACCTTGTTTGTTGTAGCATAGTCTACATACAGGCCTGCTGACTGTAGCTTTGTTTGTATGCATGTTTGCTTGTTATGTTCCTGAAACACTGATTCCACCTGCAGTGCAGATTTACAGTGCCTCTGTGGATCCCTAGTGACATCTGTATTGCTTACTGTACTGATGTCCATGTCTCACTTGACAGAACGTCACTGTTTGTCCTGTTTGCATGTAGATTGCCTGTAACACATTGCATATGACTTACCTCGCATTTGCTCAAGACAGCATTCATATATGCCAGCACTAACAAATCAGGAGCACTACACCCTCACATACTCACCTTGAGTACCTTGTTCCCCATTGGCCCTATGTGTCGTTACTTAGTATGGGATTCACAATGCTATGGTAGCATGTGCAAAGGTCACCTGTCAATCTACTCTCTGGTCCAGTTGGTGAATCTGTGAGTCATGTGGCAATGTTACAGCTGCCTCATGTACACAGACAACCCTTCCCATACACTTACAACACATGTGAGAGATGCAACCACATAGCCAAACTGGGGGCTAAACTCTCTTAACTCAGTACTGGCATACCCTGTCAGGTGGAGTGGGATACTACAGTGAATACAGTACCAGTCTCACATAGACCTGCCACAACCGCAATCCAAACACAGAAACACACAGGTACATTCTTGGACTCTCAGAATAGCATCCTGCCTGAGCAGCTGACACCTGCAAAGCAGACACACAAGCAAACGTTAAGCCAGAGCAGAGCATGTGCAACACATAGCTCACAAAGCCTGTGTGCCAAACAGTCACAGGCCATACGGCTTGACAACACACCTGCTACAGTTGTATGAGGTACCTCTATTGTCAGGTACACTGAGGTCCTGCTCACCAGGGTGAACAAGGTGAAGGGCATGCTGAGATGCCTGTCGGGCACTATGATCCATCACATAACACAAGCATACAGGTCACTCCAAGGCATGTAGAAATATGACTCAGTCATTGCCTGTGCCAGTGTGTATGACCTGTGACGCACCTCCCTGGACTACATGTTAGGGGACATAGAGGGGCTCTCTGAGCTTTTGGCACAGGCTGGTATGACCCTGACCTTGAGTAGCATCTTACCCTTACCAAGAATGCTGCCACATTATGTAGACAGGATGATCAGTTTCTACAATTACCGTATGTTTCGGTGACATTCACAGGGGATCCAATGCCTGTCAGCGTGAGATTACATGCTGGACAAGACACATTGCTTTGCTAGGGACAGCTTGCACCTGTCACCCATGGGCCATTGTATATTGGCAAAGGCTGTTGCTACACACATATTGCCTTTGTATGCAAGGCTGACATTACATAGCCACCTACAAGGTATCACACGGGATAGGACACTAATAGTAATGCTACTCAACAGCAGCAGTGTAAACCTCAAGATGCATGCAGTGGAAACTGTCCTTAGCATGGGGTACAGCAATATCCATGCAGTAACAGACTCCTGGTACAAGGCTCCAGCTCATTCCTCATACCATGCTTGCCGTCCCCTACACATGCACCAAACCAAAACAGGGGGGATGTATCCAAAGGCACCTCAGATACACACACCCCCAGGTTGGTGGCACAGCACAAAGCATCAGAGCCTATCCATGTGCAACTAACATGGGTTAGACTGCCTTCAGGTTCATAGCCTGGCACACACCACCCTCCCATACCCAGGAAACCCACTTGGCCTTCCTGACAACACTGGGAATATGATGGTCTCTACAAACACCATTATATGGGTGGACTGCAACTACCCAAACATAGAGTGTGAGCATTACTCTAGCTCCAAGACCCTATCTGAAGGGTTCTTAGCATTCATTCTCTGCATTGCTATGGAAAAACTTGTTACCACTCCCACAAGAGGTGACAACATGCTGCACCTGTTCATCACCAACATGTGGACTATATGCTCCAGACCAGTCGTGTATCCCTCGCTGGTGGGATGACACCATCTACAACTCACACTGTATATTCACATACCACATGCAGCCCCTGCACAGAACACCACAGTCATACAGTTGTCTAATGCATATTTTATGTATTCACATGAGGCAGGCTTCGGACATGGGAACTATTGAAGTTCACAGGTACATATGTGTAGGTGGCACACACATACATCATGTGTGCATTGACATTACTGATATAATGTGTGTCGTGCAATATTGGGAACACCACCCCACACACATGGACAAACTGTGTGACAAAAACACACATGGTGTTTGTAGGATACAAACCCCTACCTAACTATGTTATGTCATTTGTGAGAGACGCAGTAGCAGAGTGTGTTATTTACATTATTGGGAGGCTTGTTTCCTCCTGCTGTACTTATAGGGTGCTGACATCATCAGTGTTTAGACAGTGGAAGATGCAGCATGTGTTGTGTTGTACTAGTTGCCAAAAGGAACATTTCTCTTACACATGGAATTGCACACACACACACACTACTCCCCCACACACATTCACACACACACACTGAGCACTTGCAGGATTCAAACTCCTACCTAACTATGCTATGACACTTGTGAGAGATGCAGTAGCAGAGCACGCTATTTGCATTACGGGGAGGATTGCTTTCTCCTGCTGTACTTATAGGGTGCTGACATCATCAGTGTTTAGACAGTGGAATATGCAGCATGTGTTGTGTTGTACTAGTTGCCAAAAGGAACATTTCTCTTATACGTGGAATTGCATATATACTACTCCCCCACACACATTCTGAGCACTTGCAGAATTCAAACCCCTACTTAACTATGTTATGATACTTGTGAGAGACACAGTAGCAGAGCGTGTTATTTGCATTACTGGGAAGATTGCTTTCTCCTGCTGTACTTATAGGGTGCTGACAGCATCAGTGTTTAGACAGTGGAATATGCAGCATGTGTTGTGTTGTACTAGTTGCCAAAAGGGACATTTTTCTTACACGTGGAATTGCACACACACTACTTCCCCACACACATATTCACACACACACTGAGCACTTGCAGGATTCAAACCCCTACCTAACAATGTTATGATACTTGTGAGAGACGCAGTAGCAGAGTGTGCTATTTGCATTACTGGGAGGACTGTTTTCTCCTGCTGTACTTATAGGGTGCTGACATCATCAGTGTTTAGACAGCGGAACATGCATTATGTGTTGTGTTGCACTAGTTGCCAAAAGGAACTTTTCTCTTACACGTGGAATTGCACACACACTACTCCTCCACACACATACTGAGCACTTGCAGGATTCAAACCCCTACCTATGTTATGACACTTGTGAGAGACGCAGTAGTGGAGCGCGCTATTCAAATTACTGGGTAGAATTTGTGTTCCTGACATATGTATAGTGTGCTGACATCATTATGTATGAAGAGGTATGTACATCTGTTACTATCCATCAGTACAGGGGAGAGCATATCTATGCATTAACTTTGCACAGGCACAGTGGCCTAATGTACTGTGGAGGCAGATGCCAAATACACTGTGGATAGCCTTCTGTATTCCCTAGGGACAACAGCCTAGTATTGCACTCTACGGCCATATGTTTACCTGTCAGATGCAAGTATCTGTTGCTCATATACTGTTTGTGGGTCTTTATTGCCATAACTTTCCCTATCTCTATGAACAACTTGTGTACTGTGGAAGATGTTTGTATATGAATGGGATCCAGTACTTTACTTATGTCTCTGTTGTAATTTCACTGTGTGCACTGGGCAGATTTCTGTATTGTGGGAGGTTCCTGTGTTAACACATACAAATGCCAGATATGTGTGTGCAACTGCTGAACTGTGACATGGCCTAAGTGTGTGAGCATGTCCAGTTCACAGTTTCTATGGCTTCTTGACTGACACATCTCATTTATCTAAGTGTGCGAGCATGCCCAGTGTGAACTTTCCTTATGTTGGGATCTGTGGTCCACCACATTTGTGTTTGTGTGTGGACGTCATCTATATTTCACATGTACAGTTGAGTGTTGTACATCAGGTTGTGTTCTTACTGCCCAACTGCTTTGTGTCTGAACCTAACAGGCATTATGCTGTGCCTGCAGGGTCACCATGGGATAGTTTGCATACAGTTGTCAACATCCTTTCCTACTGACCCAACAGTGTATTGTCGTATAGTGTACTGGTGCAGTACTTTCACTGTGGTGGACAGTATCATCGGTTTCAGTCCTATCACTGCTTGTAATATTTATAGTGAGCACACCAGACTGGTTGAGGGCCAGTTGTGCAGATATGACCATGTTGCATTTTGTTCAGATATGGACAGCATAGTACATGATTGTCCGACATTGTTAATGTATTCCACAACTTGTGTGGACAGTGACAAACAATGGCCTCTTCATACATAATGATGTCAGCACACTATACATATGTCAGGAACACAAATTCTACCCAGTAATTTGAATAGCGCGCTCCACTACTGCGTCTCTCACAAGTGTCATAACATAGGTAGGGGTTTGAATCCTGCAAGTGCTCAGTATGTGTGTGGAGGAGTAGTGTGTGTGCAATTCCACGTGTAAGAGAAAAGTTCCTTTTGGCAACTAGTGCAACACAACACATAATGCATGTTCCACTGTCTAAACACTGATGATGTCAGCACCCTATAAGTACAGCAGGAGAAAACAGTCCTCCCAGTAATGCAAATAGCACACTCTGCTACTGCGTCTCTCACAAGTATCATAACATTGTTAGGTAGGGGTTTGAATCCTGCAAGTGCTCAGTGTGTGTGTGAATATGTGTGTGGGGAAGTAGTGTGTGTGCAATTCCACATGTAAGAGAAATGTCCCTTTTGGCAACTAGTACAACACAACACATGCTGCATATTCCACTGTCTAAACACTGATGCTGTCAGCACCCTATAAGTACAGCAGGAGAAAGCAATCTTCCCAGTAATGCAAATAACACGCTCTGCTACTGTGTCTCTCACAAGTATCATAACATAGTTAAGTAGGGGTTTGAATTCTGCAAGTGCTCAGAATGTGTGTGGGGGAGTAGTATATATGCAATTCCACGTATAAGAGAAATGTGCCCTAGTCCATTTGTAATGCTAGTCAGAGAGTGTTTGTCCTTCATCACTCATTTACTGGTGTTTGCCATGACATATGCCAAGGTTAGTGTGCTGTGCCTCGGTCTACCCATGACATACAGGTGATATCCAGGGTACACCTATCATCTCCCATCCAGTCATGATTCCTCTGGATGACAGTCAATGAGGGACTCCCTGGATAACCTGTACTGGGAGTTTAGTCATGAGTGGAGTGAGCTTCTGGGATATGAACCAATCGGTATAGCATGTCCTGTTTATGTCTGTGCTGGGGTTCAGGCCTGTCAGCTGCATAGGTCACCAGCATTCAGATTTTACATGGTGCCAAATGTCCATTGATACCAGTTTGGTCATGGCTTTATACATCAGGCACAGTTCACCTCCAGCCAGGCGGTATGGCACTGTGTTGAGCTGCAGTTTGTTTAATCAGGTGACACATGGCATCTGTTACCGCTCTGCGATCCTCCTGGTGGGGTATTTGTGGGGTCTTTCCAGTTGATGCAGGTGTCTGCTAAGGTACATCCCTGAAGGGCCATTGTACACAATTGTGAGGCTGCTGATGGATGACTGGAGAGGCACATTGACCTAGCTGTGCTTACCTTCATGATTAGGTGGGTATATGGTATGTTTCTGTAACCACTACAGACACATGGTTGTCACATGCAGGATATCTATCACCTTGTGTCCCCAGGTCTCTTATTGCTCCTGATGTACTTAGTGGGTTAACACCTATGTGGTAATTTCTGGCCATGTACTGTGTTTCCACAGGGGATGACTATACACTATTCTGCATTTAGCTTGTTGACATGGCTGTGGCACCACTTGTCTGTTTCTATGTGTGCCTTTTGTAGGTTGCTTGTGTCAGCTGGAGGGTCCGATATGGTGGGCAGTTTGTATTCCTCTGCGAACCTGTTCAGACAGAGTCCTTCCATGTTGGCCTGTACCTATGTGACATATATAGCATATAAGAGAGGTCTCAGGACCATGCCTTGTGGGATGCCAGTTGTACCTGGTTTGCAGTCTGACATGGCTGCAGCATGTCTGACCAGGTCACTTCTGTCCTTGAACTGGTTTGCAACCCATCTACTTGGATAGGGGTTTATAGTTAGGCTGGTGAGCTTATCTGTACTGACCAACTAGGGTATTGCATGGAAGGGTTTAGCAAGGTCCAGATAGGCTGTGTGATCCACATTCCCCACATCAATGGCTTTGGTGCGCGTTTCACATGAGTCAGACATGTGTAAGGGGCAGGATCTGCCCTATGACAGCCACACTGGGTAGGGTCCAATGTCTGTAGGTACCCAGTCTCGTTATTCCTGGGATCCATGATCATCCTCTCCATTACTTTGCCAACCTAGATAGTCAGGGTTGAGGGGTGATATTTTGCAGTATCCATTCAGGCACCACCTTTGTGGTGAGGGACCACTGTTGCTGTATACTGCTCTTTGGGTACATATCCTGTGATAAGACTTATAGTGCACAGTAGTGCTATTTGGTGTTCCATTCTTCTTACAGTACTTGTTGGACACAACCCAGGACACCATCTGATACCATTGATGCTGTGTGGTGTGCTTATTAGATGCTGGCTGTTACCTCAGCATTTGCAATGTCAGGGGGCCAGCACTCTGCTGGGATAGATATTTGGCAGTTAGGTGCTGGTGGGGAGTTTGCAAAGAATCTGTTAGGTTGGATGTTGGCAATGTGTGTGGGTTTGGTGTATTGTTTGTGATATTAGAGTGCTGCAGAGCATATCTGTGGATTATCACCATGGTTCCTACCATCAGGTAGGACAGCTGTGTGATAATCTTTTGTGTCCTGCACAATTTGTATCGTCATAGGTTCATAGGTTCATACTAGGCTATCTGCCCTGGCCTTGTTTGAGCATGGACAGACTGTGTGTGAGTTTCGACACCCCTTGCAATGTGCATATTATGCCCATGTAGGGTTTACTTTACTAGATGTGACACAGGGATGGCCCCCAGTGTGCACCTGCTATCTCCCATGCACTTCACCAGATTTCTCTTGTTGAGTATGAGTGTGGAGCTCAGCCTATCATGGACTGGGATTCTGTTCCAGAGTGTAAGAAGCCTCTGGGTTATGGATCTGTCCCTCCAGCACATCATATTTATCTATGTGTGGAGGTTCAGATATCTCACTGTGGTGTCTCTGCTGGATTTGGGGTTTCTGCAGTGGAGCATGTCCATTCATTCTGGATTGGACATGGCCTTGTACATCAGGCATACATCGCCTCTGACTGGGCAATATGCTTGTGAATTGGGCTGTGGTTTCTTCAGCCAGGCTGCAGATGTCAAATGTTTGGACCCTTTATCCTGTTGGTGAGGTACATTTGGGGTCTTTCTAACTGCTGCAGGTGTAAGGTAAGGTACATCCAAACTGGGGCATTGTTGTCACGTATGGGCCTGATAAGGGCAGAGTATGGGGGCACAGTGACCTCTCTTCATCTACGTGTGCATCCTTTCATATTAAGGTAGGCAATATAACAGGTCTTCCTGGCCACCTTGGCAATGTGAGTGTCACATGACGGGTTACCGTCCACTTGTGTCCCTAGGTCCCTGATCACTTCTTCCATACATAATGGATTGCCCCTATGTCATACTTTGTGTGTGCCTTGTTTGGTATTTGTTGAGACATTCATACTCTGCAGTGTATTCAGGAAGGCTGGCTGGGGTTCCTGGGATTGAGAGTGTGGTCTGTTTTAGGCTGCAAACAGGGATGCAGTTTGAGCCACTGTTACTTGCCCATGGATAATCCATGCTGCTTCTTGCTGTGGTACCAACCTGGGGGTGTGGTTATACTTGACAATTACTAATAGCCACACTCCTATTGTAGTGTGTTCCATGTTTTGGAGCTGTAGAGCATGGTATGAGGCATAACCTGGTAGTATTAGGGTGCTCTTCTGGGCCTTGACCCAGGTTTCTGTTACAGAACAGATATTACCATTCTCCATGCTGTGGTGGGTTTGGTCTGCATGCACCTTGAAGGTTAGAATTCTGGCGTTGGGTAGCATTACGTCCAGGTTGTTATCCCTTGTGCTACCTATGGTGGTGGGTTTGTGTTTCCAGCCTTACTTATTCAAGGCACAGTGGGGGTGACAACAGCCTTTGCCAGTATCCACACAGCCAGGTGTGCTGAGTGCGTGCCATCCCTAGCAGGTGGGGCATCATGTCTTGCTCAGCATGTCATCCCAGGCTGTCAGCCATTTGTTCACCCTTGCTAACAGCAAGACTTCAGCCAATTATTGTACTTGATCTTGTTGTCTTCATAGTGTGGCATCATGCTTGGTGAGGGTGAGATGTTAGGCTGGGTCTTCATGTTTTCATATACTAGATGGTGTTACATTGCTTAACACATGGCAATCATGCCTCAGGTGGTGCTGCAGGGCTGCCTCTGTTGGATGCACATACTACACTCCCTGTACATGTTTGTGAGCAGGTTGTGTCATGTTAGGCATCCCTGTTACTATATGAGTGAGTCAGAGAGGGGTATCATTCCCAGGGTTTCTACTGAGCCAGTGTATGTGCTATGCGTTGCCTCTTTGCCAAGGCCAGGGCATACTGGGCATGCCTCCTTCTACCTACTGGGGCAGGCTCAGGTTGTTCCTCCTCCGAGTCACGCTCTGCCTGTGATGGCCTTGGCAATGGTGGGGGGCTGTTTGTCCCGGCCCTATGCTGGTCCTGCTGCAGCTGTTTTCGCAGAATCATAATATGTAGCATAGCACATACCATGACAATTTGGGTACATGTAGTTGGTGAGTACTGCAAGGCTCCACCAGATGTGTCCAGGCACCGGAACCATGACTTGAGCAGCCCAAACACACGCTCTATTACATTACGTGTTTGTGCGTGTGCCTCATTATGGCATTCTTGTTCAGGTGTGTGTGCATTTCTGATGGGTGTCATCAGCCACGGCTCCAGTGCATATCCAGGATCCCCCACTAGGTGACCATGTGGGAATTCCCCATTGGCAAATGCCTGGTACAGCTGTGTCAAATGCCAGATATGGGAATCATGGTAGCTCCCAGGGCAGCCAGCACACACATTCATTATTATGCCCTGGGCATCACACACGACCTGGCAGCTGATGGAGGGGAAGCCCTTGCGGTTAATGTAGGCCCTACCCCGCTCACCGGCTGGTGCTTTGATGCATATGTGCGTGCAGCCTATTGCACCCACTACCTCTGGGTATTCCGCTATTTGATGGAAGAGACGCATATTGCTGGCCAATACCTCATGGGAATTGGGGAAATATACATGCTCACCGACATGTGCTGACATGGCATCCAGAAACTGGTGCAGTACCCTGGAGGCTGATGCCTGTGATATCCCCATCATATCACCAGTTGGTCTCTGTTGCTAGTATTCTTAGGCCAACACATACCTTGGTTTCCACTGGGATGGGTTCCCCTCTGTTGGTTCTGTGTGTGAGGCGTGGCCTGCACAGCTCAACAATTTGCTGCAGGAGGTCTCTGTCTACTCTATAGCGCTCCACTATCTCCAGCTCATGTAACCCCTGGTAGGTGACCCTGGGCCTGTACACTCTTCTCCGTCTCCTCACTGTGGGTTGTCTGGCAGCATTTGCATTGTCACCACCCTCAGCAAGTCTCTTATGTCTCCTTATAACAGCTATAGCAGCCCCTAGCATGTTTGGTCTGAGTGCAGCTTTTTCAGTTTTCACTTCTACTAGCTTACTCCTGTCTCTCAGTGTCTGTTGAGAGAAACATACTGCAATGCTGTTTGCAGTGTTTTAAGTGCTGGGCTGGGCTAGTATTCTGCCTGTGTAATTGCCTGCTTCTAATTGTTTTCACCTGCTAGCTCTACCAGTATTCCCTGCTAGCTTCCTACTATTTCTTCTGCTTCCTTTTTCCTCTCTGTTTCCTCAGGGGGGAGCAGCATGCATCCCAGCGAAAACACGCTCCCAGTGGCTACCACGCACGCACACATGCTTACACGGACTAGAATCTGCTTATTCGGGTAAAACGCGCGCACACCAGCGCAAACAGGTTAATAGATCTTTACACAGGCTCCTACATGCTTACTCTGCCTTACACGCACGCACTCTGTCTTACTCGTGCCTCCCAGCGTGCACATGCAGGCATGCACGCACAGCAAGAAACTTTGGTGTTGGCCACAGTGTACACCTTCCATTTCTTGACTTTCCCATGTTTAGCTTTTGACACTCCTCTTTTTATGCTGTGTGATTGACATCTTTCACATACCACTTTGCTCCAATGAGCTTGATTTCTTCCTGACATTCCCCCCTGTGATGTCACCTATCTCCTACTCTGTTACTCCCCCTTATCTAACTCTTACACTACATGGAATGTGCTCATTTGCTATGTGACAGTGTGATTCAATATCCTACCACTCATTTACATAGGATTGCCTACTAATGCTTGGTTACATGTCTTACACTCAGCTTCCCCCCCTTAGCAACCACTAGACGGTGGCCATGTTGTTTTCAGTCTGCTAGTCCCTGCTTTGCAAATCCATACATTACATAAAACCCACATTTGTGGGTTTCAAACCTTTATTTTTATGTCTTATTTAGCACAGCCCGTTTGCGCGGAGCTGCGCTGCGTTTAAACATCGCCGATCGCCGGAAAAAAAATTATTTTATTTCATGTTTGCATCGGGTTACCGTGCCAATGGCCTCATATTTGGCCATTGGCATGCTGCCTGCTACATATGCACACTTTATTTGGAGCTTTCATGGCTCCATTGTGTTATTTGCAGTAACGTACTCAGTTGTCAACTGAGTACATTTCTGCACCTAACATGACTCTTACACGGGCTGGTTTCAGCTTCATGGATCACTAATCTACCTCATTTGCATGCCTTTCGGCTGCAAGTGAGGTAATTAGCATATCCACACCCTGCCCGTGTAAGAGACGTTTTAGCTGGTCTCTTACATGGGATTTTGGGCTGTTCCTGGATCGCGATGGCTGCATGGAGTCTTACACGACTCTTAGACTCTGTGCAAGCCATTGTGAATCCTGCCTATGGTCTTGTATTAAAAAGTTTATCTTTTTCCCAATTTTTCAAATAGTAACAATGGTTTGCCATGCACTATTTTGTTAGTGAACCTATATTATATGTAATTGTACTGTATTTATTTGCCAGTCTCCAAGTTCATAGCTAAAACAGTTCTTGAACCAGCGCACTTACTGAGTTAGCAAGTGTAAAATAAACGACTAACTAAAATATCAGACTAGAAAGCATTAACAGGTTGGAAAGTTTAATTTACTGAAGTGTTAATACAAAAAGCCTATTACAAGTGGAACACTATATTTCAAACATGCTTTTGTATTCTACAAAAGAACACAGAATTTGGTTTGAACCAATAAATAACATTTGAATAACTGATTCTGTAAATTCTGCATTAAGCTTTCTTCTTCTTCTTTCCTATGCTTTCTGGTTTGGTATCTGGCCACTAGCCATATTACACTCATGTCTTCAGCCAATTAGGTGATTTTACTGTTAGTCTATAGAAAATGCACTATAGAAGTAACAACTCTTCCATAAAAATTAAGTGCTTAATGATGGTTGTCCAACTGACTGCAATCAAAAACAATCCTGGTTGCAAGTCATAGATACAAGATCATGTGACACATCTAAGGTTATGCTTTTAACACTACAGCAAGGAAAGCATATTGAGTATTGCCTATATCTCATAAAGTCTCCATATCATTGAAAGCCACTTTAAGAGCAAATGTTTGTTCTGAACATAAGATAAAAAGAAATGTGAAAATGAAATACTCTGTGGTGCATAAATTAAAAACCTCACCACTCTAGGAATTTTCTGATGATCGATTTATAACATAAGGTAGAAGTGCCTTTATCAACAACTCATGTTCTAAAAATAAAAATAAAGTGTGTTTTGAATTAGCTTAATATATTTAACAAAAAACTAACACTCATTCTGTTTCATGGAAATGGAGGTATGTTAAAATTTTCTGAGAAAGTTTATAAGCTTTACAAAGAAACAGACCTTGGAGGCTTGCAACAGGTAAATCTGGTAGCATCAAAATCCTAGACAACAGCTGCTGGATTCATTCTGCTCTGTACTTCCCACAGCTTTTGGGATACAGCAAGATTATAATATACTTCTGACTTAGTATAATCCAGATGTCAGTATACGCAATAAATAATACGTAATACAATAAAAGTTTAGTGGGTGTTTTACTATGTGTTCAGCATGAGACATACTTGAAGCAGTGATGGAGTGACAAATGTATTTATAGCACTCATTTTATCATGATTTACTTTTTTGCATGCAGTAACATTTTTTTGTTATCCAGTAATATGAACTATGTTCCCATTCAACCACACAAAACAACAGGACAGTTGCTGACAGCCTGCTAGAATTCAATAATGTCATTATTTACCAGAGGAAGAGGAAGAATAGAGATAAGTGAGTTAAGGCATTTATCCTTCCCTTCTCCTAACAAGAACAGAAAATTAATGATATGCATGAAAAGAAAAAAACATAACATCCTGTCGTTGTGCTGTGATTAAAGGAATGCATAGAAAGAGGAACAAATCTCTACCATTAAAAGAAAGAGAACAAATATTGTACAAGAAAGTAGAGTTCACCTTAAAGAAAGCGAAGATGTGAGACATACATGTAGGTGTATGTGTCTACAGTGAGATACAGACTAAGTACATTTCAGTGTGTGTGTGTGTGTGTGTGTGTGTGTGTGTGTGTGTGTGTGTGTGTGTGTGTGTGTGTGCGCATGTGTGTGTGTGTATGCTCACTTACATGTGCAAATGAATAAGTGACTTACTGAATTGCATCAGATGAAAACAACTGGTCATAACTTCATCCAGATTAAAAAGCTAAATTAAGTGCATTTTTAATTTCCAGGGGCAAGCCAACCTGGACACCCTTTGAGTGGCAAAGCCCCCAAATCCCAAGACATACATACAAATACACACACACACACACACACACACACACACACACACACACACACACACACACACACATATATATATATATATATATATGGGTCCACTTCTAAATCTTGAAAGCTCATAATCTTGAAATTCAAAATATTGAAGCCAAAATCCTGAAAGTTCAAAATACTGAAAACTCAAAATGCTGAAGTTCATAATATTGAAAAAAACGAGTACACCAACACTTACAATACTCCAACACAATGACATAACAAAACATATTACTCTTCTCCAACTATATCAAGGTGAGGGCAAGCCCCCCTGTACTCCCATGTGGGGGGCTGCACCCCCACACCCCCTGCTACTTAAATATATCAACTCTGAGATCACACTCCACAGAAGAAAATGACAAACATACCATTACGTGCTTCATGACTGCCTGTTGTAATCTTAGTGTTGTTTCCATTTAATTTGCTATACAACAACATAACTCATCTTAGTGTAGTGAAGTACAATCTCTGAGCTGATATATTTAAGTAACAGGGGGTGTGGGGGGCACAGCCCCCCACATGAGGATTGCAGGGGCCCTTGCCCCCCTGCTAATAGTTGGAGTAAAGTAATATGCTTTGGCTTTTATTTGTTTCTCTATGTACTTCTGCTGGAGTATAGTAAGTCTTAGTATCCTGTAGTTTTTTTTTCATTATTATGAAATTCAGTATTTTGAGTTTTCGGTATTTTGAACTTTCAAGATTTTGGCTTCAGTATTTTGAATTTCAAGATTATGAGCTTTCAATATTTAGAAGCAGACCCATAACATATATATGTATATATATATATATATATATATATATATATATATATATATATGTAAACTACAAAACTACACACACCACCTGCATGGTCATACACACATGAAAAGTGACTAACTCTTACCCTAAAGAAGGGAAGCAGAAATCGTTGCTATCACACATGTAGAGACTGTACTAGCATTGAGTTCTTATAGAAAACATCTATGAAGGAGTTCAACTTCACTGACCTGAACTCAGACAGATGGCACCTTATCCAATTTAAGCCTGACAATGTGTAGGGAAGCCATTTGTTTGTGTCCTGTATGTTTTGTAATTACTCAAATAACTGAATAATTATAATGCATTCCATAATATTCTTTTCTCAAGAATGCTGCCATTAAATTGTCTTGTTACCTCATTGTATTTCTTGTGTATCAAAAGAATGTAATTGAAGTTGACTCTCTATGTATGTAGTTTTAAATGTACACAGTTGGGAAAACTCTGTGTATCATCAGTATGAGAACCAGGGTAAAGGAATGAATGGAACTGATTTGGTTTAAAATTAAAAGAAAAAAAACAGGCAACTAATCATTTATGCATTGCACAAGAAATAACCAAAACATCTGTGGCAGTCTGACTGTTTGTAAGCACTAGTAGTGGTGTCATACAGTCTCAAAATGAAAGAAAAAAGTAAGAAAGCTTTGCAGCAAAGGTTAGCATTTCAGACTGATGACTATCCTTTGTTCCTAGCAGGAAGCTGATTTATCTCTATTTTATATAGAATCGTCTGTCTGTCAAAATCATTGATGATACCATGATGTCATTCTGCAGGCACCAGGAAAATAATGAAGCTATTTACTTTTTTAGAATCTAATACTGTTTATTTTCCTCTTGGGTCTGACTCATAGGAAACTAATGAATATATTCAAATAGCGATGTTTCTAACTCCAGTTTATTCACATCCTGAAAGAACATTACTCTTTAATTTACTTTTTTATGACGTAGATGCAGAAATGGTGCTGCATATGCCATCTGTACTAGCTACACTTACAAAGAGAATTAGGAGTATCCATTCAAAGCCTTAGTAAAGCATCAGAGACATCAAAGCAAAATTGTATGTAAAACTCAGGAATATCCTTTGTAAAGATATAGTCATGCCATAAATTCACCGATTTTCTATCAACATAAAAGTTGGTGACTAGTAATAGTTTGTTTAATCAGGAGAAAAGATTTTTTTTTTTCTGTAGGTGAGGAGAAATGTTTAAGGGCCAATAGTAGGAATGATTTTGTTTAGTATCATGCTTAATAGCATCATGAAAGTATTGGATCAGAAGGGGTGTCTTTCTGAATGTACTTAAATATGTAAAACTGTAACATACTGGGTGACTAGGCTGCAGAGATGGAATATAATAAACCAAAAAAAAAATGGGTGGTCTATTGCTTCTGGGTCTTTGTGCTGAATGATGTGAATTAAATAGGGTATTTAGAACACAAGTCAGGAAAGCACTGAATAGTGGGAATGAAAATTTAAAAGTTCACCAAGGAGGCAGTAGGTTAGATAGCTGGATCAAATAAATAAACAGCAGTAATGTGTGTCAGGTATGGTAAAGGAGAGTAACAAGAAAAAAAACTTGAGGATGCTGATTACATAATGTGTGATATGATAAACCTTTGAATACTCTGCCCTGCATAGATGCTTTAACTATTTGAAAATAACTTAAGCATGATGAAATTATTTCAAAGTGCTGCAAATATGGTGCAATGTCAGACAGTTTGAATAGGTATTGTAAAAATACAGTGTGTACACCTAAAAGTCAATGCACTAAAATGTGAATGTACGGCTAAATACGAGGCACAAAAATATATAAACACAATTCCTGGAGTCAGCCTTTACGAGTCATATACAATCCAGATATGCATTGTTCAGGTTATCACTACAAGGCCTAACTCCTTCAAAGATTAAATGAAGTAGCTGAGCTGTTTACAAGCTTCTTCTTTGGCTCAGGGTAGAGGGTTCAATTCCTTCAACCACCATTTATCTACAGTGTGACTATTAGCTAGTCAATTAACCAGATAGTACTCCTGAGTCATGTATGAAAAGGGGACTTGTTTCCAGGAGGCTTACCTGGTCCCCCCCAGACAGAAAATGTAGCTCTCAACAAATAGGTTAACATTTTCACCCTGGTGGCACAGTAGAGGCTTCTACCAAATAATTTAGATGACTGATCTAACAAGTATAACAAGGCCACTATTTACAGTGTTACACAATTCCACAAGCAGCTTCTATACTCAGTCCACTGCATATCTCTTAACTTCTTAGTGCAAGAAATCTGGACAAAGCCCAACACAATGGGGGGGGGGGGGCAAAGGCCCAAAAATAGAGACATATTTTAAATATTGCTCTTATAAACTTAGAACATTTCTAGAGTAACAATGTTCATTTTAACATACATTTTATGAAGCATTTGAAGTCTGAAACTCAAATGTATGTCATTATTTAGTGACATCAGTCTTCAGATTATCACAGTGATTTGCCAGAAAACCACAAATTTCATGAGAATCAGACTAAAAATATGAGCCAAAAATCTGGACCGTTGAGAAGTATGGTCCACTGTGATCTCCTCAGTCATGGACAACATCAGAGATACAACACCATTCCATCAGCCACAGCTGTCACATCTGTAGTTATTGTTTTTGAATTTTTAAACCTTCTTCGTTCATCTGTCTGTGTTGTCATGCACCCAGTAGCTAATCTTTTGAAGTAAATTCCTCTACCTGTATGCTGCCATCTGTTTAAAAGATGTAATTTTAAATGTCTCTCTCTTTCCCACATTCTTCAAGTATTGGTGTGTCACTGGCAGCTGTACTTTTAAACCCCTCCCACGTGTCACAGTGTTATGTCTCAAATCCGTGTCATTATGTTGCAAAGCTCTCTTCACCACTCACAAGGACCCCCTTAACTAGTCTTAGCTTAATTTGTTGCAATGGCAGAATGCTCATTTATATTAAGATATAACTCTACACAAAAATGTAATACTGAAAAGAGCTGACAAATGTGAATTGTATTTGATTATTAAATAGATGTTTAATGGATGTCAAATAAGCCAAGTTAAAGCAAAGAAAGGCATGGGTAAATCAACAACATAGAGAGTTTTGCACCGGATATCAGACAGAAAGGAATAAAAGCTATGATGCTACACCTTCTGTGGCTTTATAGTCCATCCCCAGGATTCAGCAAGCAGCCATGCAGGAATTGCAGGGACCTTTCCCATACAGCACGGCAGCACGCCTTGCATATTCATGAAGGTGTGCTGCCTTTGCTGTTAAATGGACACGGAGCTGTGTACGAGTGCAGGGGGTTTGTCTGAGAGCAGAGGTCTCACAATACACACACCCCTGCATTCCAGAATTGCCTCTCTGCAATTAAAAATGAGTGAGAATGCTCGTAACATCCCCAACCCATCAGGAAAACAAAAATCAGTGGTCAAAGGCAAAAGGGACAATCGTCCCTACTAAGCTTACCTCTTAACTGTACAGATTTTCACAAAATGCCCAGATGTTTGCCTCATAATTATGGTGTTCCCCCTAAAATGTTTACCTGTCTGGCAAATAGCTGAGGATTGAAGTTATTAAATAATGGCAAAACATTTGAATTTAAGACTACACACATCCATCAGAAAATTCATGTTAATGTAAAACCTATTATTCTATCAACTTTTTAAGTTTGTAAGAGCAATATTTAAAATCCGCCCCTATTTGTCCCCCCATCATTGTAGGCTTTGCCCAGATATTTTTCTCTAAGAGGTTGAGAGGTATGCTACTAAGCCAAAAGTTATTACGATAACACAGGCAGCATAAGCACATAACGCACACCTCCCAACCTGTCAGAGTAAGTAATTTAGAAAAAGCCAAAAGGGACAATTGTCCCACAACGCAGAAAGCTGATAAAATAACAGGTTTAGCATTAGCAGGGATATTCTGAAGGGTATAGATAAAAATAACACAACAAAATGTTTTTTTTATAAATGCGATAAAGTTTAAGTGTAGCTGTGCAGGTGTGTCTATTGCTTAGCTACACTTAGTCCAGCTTAAACAGCACAAGAAGTTAAATAGCAAGAGACATCCAACATAAGCAATATTGTAATACTGTAGTGGTTAGAGTGCTCGCTTTCTAAGTCGCTGTTCCTGGTTCATTCCCCACTGTAAACAATTTGCATTCTACATGTGAAAGCAGTACATAAACAATTTGTTTTAGTATTACCTACTAAATAACATATATTTGTTAACCAAAGTACTGCATTAGGTCCAGATGTGAGGTTTCAGTTTAATAAAGTTGTTAAATCCCCACATAGACACAAGTGCCCCATACAGTATAGTCACACATGAATAAATGTAATAAAAACACATTGGGGGATGTCAGGGACAGTAAACAAATTTATAATATGTAATAAATGATGAATCAATGCCATACAGTCTATAAAATGAAAAATAAACAATGCTAAGCATTGCACAGCTCTACTTACCAGGTGTAAGCATTGTGTAAATATGACTCCTAAGCAATGAGAAGCCCAGCTAAGTGGATTTGCCCATTGTAAGCAGTGCTGAACCTGTCCCTTTAAGCAATGCAAACCTTAGCTAAGCAGGTTTGCCTGTAGCTTAGCTCAGCATATTCAAAACCGTCCAATTACGGCATAGTGTGGGAAATTGGCCATATTTAAACCCCACAGGCAGGAATGCAGCTCATAACTGGTTGTAGCTTGCAACTGTAGGCAGGATGGCTGGAGTTGGAGAGGGATTGCACTTCCAGGCACAGCATTGGGGCCTACAGGAGTCTAAGGTCATGGTAAGACTCCTGGTAAAAAACCATCATGAGAGACTGCTGCAGGGCCAGTACCAGGGCTCCCAATATAAAGTGGAAGCCTGGGACCATCTCCCTCTTGATCTCACCAGTGCCACTGGTATCCCTTGGACTGGTGAACAGGTCAAGCACCACTATGCTGACTTCAAGCAGAGAAAGAGGGAGGTCTTGGATGAGTGGGTCCAAGAAGCAAGGAAAAAGGGTGATGTCCCAGCAGTGTGTAAGTAGTCGTACCATTACTGCTGACTCTGCTTACTAAAGTCCAGCATGTGTATGTGATGGAGAGGTATGCCTAAATATGTCTCTATTTCTTTTACAGCTGCATCTGAGCGGGCTGTGAATCAGGAAGCCCATACAAGTAGGCTGCAAAGGCTGTGTTGTGAGGCTGATGAGTAACAATCCTGCTTGTAGTAGTCATACCAAATAAATATAAGGTAGTAGAAAGTCATCTGGCAGTATAAAAACTGTTGTATGGGTTGTACTGAATAAACCAGATAATATGACGGTAATAGTCCCTTATAGGTCATATTTAAATAAAACTATAACTGCCTGGCAATAAAGCTGTAAATTCTGTACTGGTTGTGTTTACTCGGTATTGTATGGCATTTATTGTTGTATTCACTGAATAGTAATGTTGTATTAACCACTGTTACCCACACTGTGCTACATAAAAAAATGTCTAGAAATGTCTGTATAAGACTGTTGTAAGTACAAGCTCAGATTGTACAACCAAGAGAGACTTGGACAGAAAACACTGAAGTGATTGACAGCAATATCCAAATAGCACACTCTACTGTGATTTAAATTGTTGTATTTTTAGCAGACACAGTCATCGTTCGAATCCTGGGAGTGGTAGTAAGTTGCATGCATAACCATACCTCTCAACTATACAGATTTTTCAGAAAGTCCATATAATTGGCTCATATTTCCTGCCTGTTCCTCTTTCCCCTGGCAAATCAGTGGGATGATCTCAGAATTGTAGTCAAGAAAAAATGACATACATTTGATTTTCAGACCTCAAAACCATCAGAAAATGTATATTAAAACAAATCCAGTCACTCATGCAACTCTCCAAGCGTATGGCAGCAATATTCAAAACATGTCCCTATTTGTACCCCCATGTTGTCAAGCTTTGTCCAGAGTGTGTGCATTAAGAGATTGAGAGGTATTTGCATAATATTAACTGGAATCTGGGAATATGTGTAGAAACAGTCAGGTAGTGTTAACAAACATTCCCTCCACAGATCTGTTAGATAAGAAAACTGTGCATGCCAATAAAGATTTAAATCCTGGACTGGTAGTGTTTACTCTGTTTTAGTATGGCCTGACATGTAGCATTCAGTAACATCTGATATCAGAATAATACTATTGTGTCAACCACTGTTTCGTACACTGTGCTACTTAAAAATATGTGCAGGAATGTCTGTGTAAGACTGTTGTAATTACAAGGTCAGATTGTACAACCAAGAGAGACTTAGACAGAAAACACTGAAGAGATAGAAAGCAATATCCAAGTAGCACATTCTACTGTGACTTAAATTGTTGTATTTTTAGCAGACACAGCCATAGTTCAAATTCTGGGAGTGGTAGTAAGCTGTATGCATAATAATACCGCTCAACTGTATAGATTATTCAGAATGCCCAGATAATTGGCTCATATTTTCTGTCTGTTCCTCTGTCCCGCAAATCAGTAGGATGATCTCAGAACTGTAGTCATGAAATAATGACATACATTTGATTTTCAGACCCCAAAACCTTCAGAAAATGTGTATTAAAACAAATCCTGTCACTCATGCAACTCTCCAAGTTTATGACAGCAATTTTCAAAACATGTCCCTATTTCTACCCCCATGTTGTTAAGCTTTGTCCAGAGTATGTGCATTAAGAGATTGAGAGGTATGTGCATAATATTAACTTTGAATCTGGGAATATGTGAAGAAACAGTCAGGTAGTGTTAGCAAACATTCCCTCCACAGGTCTACCAGGTAAGAGATGTAAGAATTTAGCTATAAGACAGTTGATGTATACACCGTGTACAAACATATCACTGCCCAAACCAATGCCATAGGGTATTGTAAAAATACCTGCACCTTAATGATTAGAGCAATGATCATTAAAGTTGTGAGTACTACAAGGATATATAAGTTGTTAATTGACATCTCCCCCCCCCCACCATATCAGCAACAATAATCTAAATACATAAATCAAAACAGATCCAGAATAAAAAGCAAAACGCCAGGACTTGTAGACAGCTGTAGAATCCAGTATAAAAATCTTTATTCGACACAAGCGTTTTTGTGGGTAATACCACTTCTTCAGATGTCTAATACATTGTAAAAACAGCTCTTAGTTTAAATATCCTCTTGAGGCACATGATTAAAACCAACCAATACATTGTTCTGGTGTGAACAATCAAATTTAAAGCAACAACCTACAAGGTACATGCCATTAACTGAACTAGACATCCAGGTGGACTGCAACAAAGTATTATTCAAGTGAATCCTTTGATGAAGGCAATTAATTATGTTTGCAATCCTTTGCTGGACTGTATGACTGATGAAGGTGAGACTGAAGCAGTTGCTATAGATTTGGCCGGCCTTAAAAAGAAGTTGCTAGCCTTAGAAAAAGACTTGTTTAAGTTGAAACAAGCACAATTTGAAAAATTTCATATGGAGGTCTGTCACCTAGAAGGCCTTGTTACAAGAGACCTTAGAATTTTATAAATGTTTTCTTATGTGAACTGTAACAAGGAGCTACTTGTTGGTTGGCAGAAAGTGAATGTATCTACCAGTACCTCTTATATTAAACTGTTGATTTCAGCAGCAGAGAAACAGATACAGGCATATACTCTGTCAACTGAAACAAAATATGCTGAACTGCTTTCTCTTTTTGAAACTAATCTTGTGGATAAATATTTACTAGATGCTCTGGATACTATTTCAGCTTATGAGCATCAGCTGGCCAAACAAAAATTGAGGAAAATAGTTAGAGACCGTCGAGATTTTGAATCTGGGTATATTTTTTTTCTTGACCCAGGTTATCAGAAAACAGAGGTGTGTCGAATGAGCCAAGAATGACCTCAGTAGAAGCTTCAGTCAATGATTCACAAGCTGTAACTGTGATGGACAATGAGGGCACACCCACGAGGGATGTTACAGCCGTTACAACGCTGACCGGCATTGAAGACAACACCACTAGTTCAATGGCCAGTGTTTCTTCAATAAATTTGCATTCTATAACTTTAAATGGGACAAGAGCTAGACAGAAGACATTTGAAGTTAAAGCAGTGGTTCATTAGTCAGCTGAGAAGATGATGCCTTCCAGAGGAACTGACCTGAACATCAAATTCTCTTTAGAGCAACGTCAGCTGTCCCTTCCTTTTCCTGTGAGGGATTTAAACAGGGTGAAAGACCAGCACCTGAGAGGAAGGAGCAGACATCGACAGAAAGATAGATAGATGACCAAATGACCAACCAGGGGAATATAAAGAAGTCCTTCTTCAAAGGAAGGCTAGTGTGGAATCTTTCTGACTATGTTTTAAATGAGAATGAACTCAGTGTTTTACAAAAAGAACTCACATATATTCCTACAAGGTAGTGTGATTTAACAGATGCTATATTTGACATTGTGTTTTACTAGAAATGTGATGTTGAAATTGTTACATAATGAAGCTAAAAATGTTAATAATACTAGTGTCAATATTTTTAGGAAACCTAGTCTGTATGTATCACATCTAAACCCTTTGTTAAATGCCTTTGAGAAACTTTGCATAGATGATTTTCACAAGATAGCTGCTGAAAGTCATAATAGGAATAAACATGGGTTTAATTTAAGCAAGCAAGAACATCTTACCTTGAAAAATCTGCAAAAGAATGAAAACATTGTTATAAGACCTGCTGATAAAGGTGTCTCTATTATAGTGTTGAATACAGTTGCATACAATAGAATAATGCATGAAATGCTGAATGATAATAAATTCTATTTGTAAATTAAAGTTTATCAAGTTAAACAAATGTCCAGTAAGGTGGTCACTAAATTAAAGGAGATTTAGCAGAATGGGTTGATTAGTAAGGATATGTTAGATTATTTTGTTGTTGAGCATCCCATCACCCCAGTTATACAAGATCTACCTAAAATTCATAAAAGTGTAAGATGTCCCCCCATGCGCCCAAAAGTATCTGGAAAGAATTGGTGCACAGAACCAGTCTCAATATACTTAGAGAAATTCTTGAGACCTAAGATTAACAACATACAGCATATTCTAAGAGATACACAACATTTTCTGACTGATTTGTTTAAGTATACACGAGACGTTGAGGTGATGCAGAAGATATATATGGTAACCCCTGAAGCGGTGTCTTTATTTACATTGATACCAACATATGTAAGAATATAGAGCATCTGTACTTTTTAAGGTTGATATTCATGGTTGGTTCACATACCATAGAGCAAGTTAGTCTTTGTTTTCGGGGGAGATCATTATCGGTAGTCTAATGGCGTAGCTATGGGCACCTCGTGCCAATAGCTACACCAATGTCATAATGGCAGTTTGGGAAACCAAGTTTATATTGAAGGGTCCCTATGCAGACAGAGTTTATTTTTTGAGAAGGTTTGTGGATGACCTCTTCATTTTGTGGAGAGGAAACACTGAACAACTGGAGGAGTTTGTACAATACATTAATTAAACCTGTACACTTCTGAAGTTTACACATACATATTCTATGAAGGCAGTAAACTTCTTAGACGTTAGTGTTGAAAAGAAAAATGATGGCACTGTGGTCACTCATCTGCCCAAGAAAGAATGCCATGTAAACCATTTATTAGCTAAAGATAGTATGCACCCCTATATAAAGAATGCCATGTAAACCATTTATTAGCTAAAGATAGTAGGCACCCCCATATAAAGAATGCCATGTAAACCATTTATTAGCTAAAGATAGTATGCACCCCCCATATAAAGAATGCCATGTAAACCATTTATTAGCAAAATATAGTATGCACCCCCCATATAAAGAATGTCATGTAAACCACTTATTAGCTAAAGATAGTATGCACCCCCATATAAAGAATGCCATGTAAACCATTTATTAGCTAAAGATAGTATGCACCCCCATATAAAGAATGCCACATAAACCATTTATTAGATAAAGATAGTATGCACCCCCATATAAAGAATGCCATGTAAACCATTTATTAGCTAAAGATAGTATGCACCCCCCATATAAGAATGCCATGGAAACCATTTATTAGCTAAAGATAGTATGCACCCCCACATAAAGATTGCCACGTAAACCATTTATTAGCTAAAGATAGTATGCACCCCCATATAAAGAATGCCATGGAAACCATTTATTAGCTAAAGGTAGTATGTACCTCCATATAAAGAATGCCATGTAAACCATTTATTAGCTAAAGATAGTATGCACCCCCCCATATAAAGAATGCCATTTAAACCATTTATTAGCTAAAGATAGTATGCACCCCCCATATAAAGAATGCCATGTAAATCATTTATTAGCTAAAGATAGTATGCGCCCCCATATAAAGAATGCCATGTAAACCATTTATTAGCTAAAGATAGTAAGCACCCCCATATAAAGAATGCCATGGAAACCATTTATTACCTAAAGATAGTATGCACCCCCATATAAAGAATGCCATGGAAACCATTTATTAGCTAAAGATAGTATGCACCCCATATAAAGAATGCCATGTAAACCATTTATTAGCTAAAGATAGTATGCACCCCCATATAAAGAATGCCATGTAAACCATTTATTAGCTAAAGATAGTATGCACCCCCATATAAAGAATGCCATGTAAACCATTTATTAGCTAAAGATAGTAGGCACCCCCATATAAAGAATGCCATGGAAACCATTTAATAGCTAAAGATAGTAGGCACCCCTATATAAAGAATGCCATGGAAACCATTTATTAGCTAAAGATAGTATGCACCCCCATATAAAGAATGCCATGGAAACCATTTATTAACTAAAGATAGTATGCACCCCCCATATATTTTTCGAAATGTCATTCAGAACCGGTTTTATAGAGCATCAAGACTGAATGTGACAGATGACGATTTTAGTCATCAAGCTGAGCAAACTAGCAGTGATTTATTAGAAAGAGGGTATCATATTAATGATATACAGAGCAGTATTAAGGAAGTGAGTAAACAGAGATGCTTAAAGGCTAAACCATACTTCTCTAGGGGTGAATAGTTCAGAGAAGTGCACAGTGATGGACAGAAAGATAATATTAGTGACAATAAACAAACTAGAATATCATTGTACCACTTTAAAGATGCTTGGATGTATAAGAATGTGATAGAGAAACAATGGAATATATTGAGACTAGATAAGAGCATTAGTAGACTAATAGATATGAAACCCAAGTATTCACTGAAGAACTATAAATCTTTGAAGAGACAGTTATGTCATCCTAAGGTCAATGATAGGAAGCATGTCCCTATAAGACCAGCCATAGAAAAAGGTACAAAAGAATGCGGCAGATGTAATTTCTGTAAATATATAGACAATACCTCAAAGTTTGAACATCCAGATCAGTTAAAGACATATGAGTAAGACATCAATGCCACTTTTGAAACAGAGCATTTAGTCTACTTGACCCATTGCACAGTGTACCGTAGTTTCCATGTAGGGAAGACAGACAGGTCACTGAAGGAAGGAATACGTGAACACATTTATGCCATCCATAAAAAGAACAAAGTGAATGCCTTGGTTAGACACACCATTAATAATGATATGGAACATGCCTTTAAATTTCTAGTTATAGGAAGAACACATGAGAGTATAAGAGGGGGGTATCTACAGAACATCACTGAAGAGCTTGAAGCTAAGTGGATAGTAAGATTAAGGGCTGATAGAGATCATGGATTAAATGAATGTATACCCCTGCATCCTAAGTTAAAGTCTAGGCAGGTTTTAGGTAAGATGTGCTGTGGAATTGCTAGTATAATAAATAACTGACTTCTTGTTACAGGTTTGTATGTGTTTTGGAAAACATCAGAGGAAAATATAAACATTTATAAATAATTTTTTGTTTGTGATTGTAAATTGAAATGTCCTATGAAAGCTTAGGTAGATTTTTAGGCAAGATGTGATGTAAAGTCATTTGTATGATAAATCCCTGACTTCTTGTTATAGGCTTGTATATGTTCTAGAGAACAGAAGTGGAAAATGTTAATATGTGCAGTTATATTCTGTGATTGTGATTGCAAACTGAAATGTTATGAGCATAAGAGGAAAATGCAAACGTGCAGATATATTCTTTGTTTGTGAAATGAAATGTCCTAAGTGAAAGCTTAATCAGATTTTAGGAAAGATGTGCTGTGGAGTTGTTTGCATGATAAATTACTGACTTCTTCTTACAGGCTTGTATGTGTTTTGGAGAACAGAAGTGGAAAATGTATGTGCAGATATATTCTGTGCATGTGACTGCAAACTGAAATGTTATGGAAATTTGAATTTAGATACTTTATAAATAGGCTTTTGAAAGTATATACATATACATTCAGATTTTTAGTTCAGTTAATGGCATGCACCTTGTAGGATGTTGCTTTAAATTTGCTTGCTCACACCAGAACAATGTATTGGTTGGTTTTAATCATGTGTCTCAAGAGGCTATTTAAACTAAGAGCTGTTTTTAAAATATATTAGACATCTGAAGAAGTGGGGTTGCCCACAAAAGCACTTGTATCGAATAAAGGTTTTTATACTGGATTCTACAGCTGTCTCCAAGTCCTGATGTTCTGCTTTTTAATCCTGGATTGTGTTGACTATTACTAACTCGCATATGTTTTAAAACTGTAATATCATAACATGTATGGGAAGGCCGGTCCCAGCGGACCCAACTCTCCCACCTCATCTGGCAGTAGCACTGGGCCCCAGCACAGCTGGAACTCACCCTGGGACCTCCTCATCCACTGGTTCTGCACTACCTTCAGGTGGAACCACCTCAGGAGAAGGGGATCATTCCCCCCCCCACGGGAGCGGGACCAGACAAGATCCTGTCACCCGAAGTCAGGTCTGGGGATTGGTGCACAGCGAGCTCCGAAGGGAGTTTGGAGATCTGCTATGCCAGCTTGAGGGCCACATGATGGATTTAGAGGGTCAGCCTTCCCCTACTGCTCAGCCCCCAGCACATCCACCTTTGGGGCCGTGAAGGTGCAGTGGTGGCTACCCATGGGTAGGGACCTCAGTCCCACTATTTCCATTTGGGAGCTTATGGGCTTCCAATTTCTAAAGAACCCTCCCCATCCAAGGTGTTTACCCCCCCACATGTGTCATATACCACCGCTGTGTGCTGTCTTGTCTATCTTGTTTGTCTTCCTACCAACCTACCTCCCCAAATATACCCACTATCCTTCTAGAACATCCCACTCTCACCTTAAAAAAAAAAAAAAAGGGCAATCTGTTCCCAAAAAAAAAAAATTGTTTCCCATACAGAGCTGTCTATTTCACACACGTGTCCACTGGGCACATGTAATCTGGTCTAATTGGCTTCACAACACATTATTGTTGTCCTCACCCCTCTCTCAGTACATATGCACAACTGTTGCTGTAGAAGAAATAGACAGCTATGGATCTTCCCTACACCCATCCTGCACATCCCTAGATACTTTCCCCTCTTGTTTTTCCCTCTGCGTGCCCCCTTTCTCACCACTTTCCTATCACCCCTTTTTTCTTTTCTTTTAAAGAAATTAGCACAGGGGAAAGTGGGAGTAAGCACTTTTTAGCAGTAGTAAGCAGGTTTAAGCCTGTTTGCAAAGCAGCAAGCAATGGCTACACAGATTAAGCACTGTCAGGCTTACTGTCTATAAACATATTTAACCGGAAGTTACTATTGTTTACCGTCACAGAAACCCACACAAACCAGCTTACAACTGCTTAAAAGTGCCTTACTCACTCTGTATCCAACACCCCTTGTTCTGCCCAGCAAAAAAACAATCATCTCTTGCAAGTCTCAAACCCAGGCACCCTGCACACCATAGCCACAGTGATTACATTAAGCAATTTCAGCTGTACATAAATGTGATGTTTTCTGCAAAATATCATGCAGCACAGTCATTCAACAGTAGAGAAAATGTATTTATATGCATATATACATACATATATATATATATGTGTGTGTGTGTGTGTGTGTGTGTGTGTGTGTGTGTGTGTATATATATATATATATATATATATATATATATATATAGATATATATATATATATATATATATATATATATATATATATATATATATATATATATATATATATAAATGTGCTTTGCATTCGCAAATTGGATCCACACTTTGAACCACTCACTGTAAAACATCTGACCAAAGGCACTGTTAATGTGGGTGAAGGGGCCCAAAATAGGGATCTCTTGTAATTATTGCCATTATCCCTTCCTCCACAGCTGAACAGATCTGCCTTGCAATGCAATAACCAGCACATGCAAGTCTTGAACCCAGGTAACCCACGACAAGGTAACAGTAAGCCATTTCAGCTGCAAGATATCAGGATGATATCTCTAATATATCATGCAGAACAGTCATTCTACTATAGGGAATGTACAATGTGGAAGTAGTAAACATTCCAATCATATATATACACACACACGCATATACATATACATATATATATATATATATATATATATATATATATATATATATATATATATATATATATATATATATATCTACATATACACATACATACACATATAAATATATTACTACTTATAGATATGTATAAGAAGAGTACATATATATATATATATATATATATATATATATATATATATATATATATATGTAGAGAGAGAGAGAGAGAGGGTGCACAGCATATTAGACAGTCATTATTCCTACAGTTGCTACCTTTTAAAATGCCCAGTGTTTGATTCTTTCCTACAAATGAGAATTATTGCATGAAACATATACCCGCACACAATGCAAAAGACATGACACCACACACAAGTTTGCATGCATAGAAATGTTTATTTGTGTACTATTGCAGTTGTTTATGCCATTTCTTATAGCAGTTAGGTGTTTGAAATACATAATAACTGATTAATGCAGATCTCAAACAAAACACTTGATACCGTAATCTGAAAAACATAACATACTTTGCTGTCTAGGCTAAAGCCTTCAAGTAGTACAACAGTAAAAAACACACTTGCCTTGAAGATAAGAACCAATCAACACTTAATTAAAGATGTAGTTCAGCGGCCTCCACTTACACTCTGTACTTAATCCCTAGGGGGAAAAGTATTAGTTGCCACAATGTAAATGTATCTGTTACATAATGCTTAACTTAAAACATCACTATCACACTGACAAACATAACTGTGTGTAAGCCAGTAAGCTCTAGCTCACCACTGTTCCCATGGTGAAATGTATGAAAATGTACAGCCATATACCTTAATGTTTCTTACTACTGATATC
The DNA here is from genome assembly GCF_019279795.1 of Protopterus annectens. Lineage (NCBI taxonomy): Eukaryota > Metazoa > Chordata > Ceratodontiformes > Protopteridae > Protopterus > Protopterus annectens. The sequence goes on from NC_056737.1 coordinate 1,894,954,413, forward strand.
CCTCACATGTTGTAACAGCCTAGGTTAAAAACATTTAATACCTCTAGGGCATAAAAAGTCTTACAAGGGCAGACTGTACAAGGTCACACACGTTTTGTCTAGCTATAGCCCTCATATATATGGACCCTACCCCACAATTTGTGTCGGAGTCCACAACATCATTGGAATGATAGCAGGAATGCCAGCACTAAATAATGATAGGCCATTACCTAACAACCTCTTACTG
>NC_056737.1:1894959638-1894967138 GCF_019279795.1 Protopterus annectens
ATGTAAGAGTCCTGCAGTATAACTAACAACCTGTCAGTGCAAGATGTGTAGACAGTGATGAACATAAAGGTGGGACAAATGGCCTACATTAGGGGCATGTCTGAAACATTACCCTTATACAGTGGCTACAACAGTGCTGATACCACTATTACAATGGCAACTGTTACCGATCTACAAAACGGCATATCACAATACCACATTCCACAACTTTTACAACCTGTAATTTGATCCTAATATGAGCAATGAATGTGTAATATGGAATCCTATGTTAGGACAACAAATATGGGGAATACATACCGTAACAAACACTGGAAGCATATGTGTGCACACACTCCAAATAACATATTGTGGAAGCAGCTTTTGAGTTTCTGACAGCATTCACTTTTCTTGAGTACGCACCTTCCATCAAGTACATTTCCTCAATGTCACACCAAATAATGGTCTGCTGTCCAAGAAGTATGTCCATGACATTTGCCCACTCACCTGCAACAGAGGCAGCCATGGCTTGCACACATCTTACAAACCATGGAATGGATACCATATCCAAAAGGTAGCACTCAGGAGTGCGTGATATAGCCTTACCTCACCATTGCATATACCATGGCAAACAGTCCAGACAGTCATGTATGTGACTATGAAGTATGGGACAACATTAATGTAGAAAATAAACAGATGCCCATCCAAGACAGATGACAACACATGTTGCAAAGTGGTCATGGAGGCTGCCCAGAAACATGCAGCAACACTAAGGGACTTGCAGGAAAGTCTAGCATGTACTGCCTGTGCAGTACCTGTGTCGACAATTGCCTGGACTCTGCATAAATGTGGCTATGGGTTAGGGTAATCAGATGGAAGAGTAGTTCCACAGGAAACATCATCCAGGGCTCTCTACAGGTAGCATATGCATAACATCAAGTGTTCCAAAGGCATATCTTGCAATGTGTAATGGTGTACCGAGACCAAGACTGAAACCTACAGACAGTATTAATAAATATACATGTGCTGCACAAGCAACACCTCATGCCACTTCAGGCCCACCATCCCCATCTGTACCTTTCTGGTGCCAGTGTACACCTTTAGGTTTGCTGTTCATTAGCAGGAACTAGGCTGGAAGACATGGTGTTCTGAATTTGGGACACTGCAAAATGACACTCATGTGTGGCCAATAGTTGCCAAGGATCTGCAAAAAGGCTGAGGATGGGGAGGGGTGTCATCCTGAAACACAACAGTGAAGTGAAGCATACATCCAATGCTCACTAAGAATGGCTGTATCTAAACACAGTCAAAGTCATGAATTGTGCCAGACATAACCCTGACTCAACAGCAATAGTGAAGGCACTGTGTGACCTCCAAGGGCTGTGCACATGAGCTGACCTTGCAATCTGGCAGAGTTAGGGGACACTTGTAGGGTGGAATGACCAAATAATGACAAGTGAAATGGGCCATGTTAGCATACCCCTTCCAGGAATAGTGACTGCTGTAGTTCACTTAACAGGTGCTGCAACAAACCACTGCATTAAGGGTGTGCACACTTATGCAACCCACATATTGTATGCATCTCAATCAGCATCTGCACAACTAATACATTTGCTTGATACTGCATTTGATTGCACAGGTCACATGTCACATTTCAGGTCTGTGTAATGATAATATATGCAGTATTGTTGCCGCACTGCATATCAGGAAAGAGGGTGGCATGTCAATAATGGTGTGTACACTCCTCATAGCCACAGTAAATTTTGAAGGTTGTCAGTGTAATTGGATTTTATTGCTCATACATGCCCTGCTGATGATGAGATCTGCAAATCACAGGTCAGGCCTTCAGTACTGACATCTGTCCTCATATCATCCCAGGTATGTGTCAGACAAGCACATAGGGGCTGTGAGCAACAGAGCAAACACAACTGCCACACATATACACATTCAGCAATGGTGTGTAATTTGTGAGTTATGGTGCACAGTACATGCCAGGGTGTTGAACGGGTGCACAGCAATACTGGGAACATGGGTGCAGTGTGTTCCAGGGAAGGGGCATCACCTACTAACACAAATCATGCATGACAGAGATGTATAATGTTGGTTACAAGGATTGAGTATAGCTGCATGCATGCTGTTGAGTGCCATATGTCATGCATGTTGACGGTTGGGTAATGAGAGGTCTGTGTAATATCTATATGCCACCTCACCTGTAAGTGTGTGTGTGTGTGTGTGTGTGTGTGTGTGTGTGTGTGTGTGTGTGTGTGTGTGTGTGTGTGTGTGTGTGTGTGTGTGTGTGTAGAGGTAAGAAATGATGTACAGGTCTTAAATTATGTTCTTTGTTTTCCCCTCACAGGTGGCGAGGTGGGTCGGGGTCCCTCCTAAAGGCCAACTGATGTTAGTGTTCATATAGACTCTGACAATGATGATAGGTATGGTGAGGCACTGGCAGGGTTGTCAGGGGCTGAAGCAGTGCCATCGGTTGACATCCCACTGTTATCCAACCCATCCCCACACACGGTCACATTGCCTATACATACGCCATCACCAGTGGCCATAGATGAGGGACAGTTGGTGGCTTGTGGCATGGGACAGGACAGTGTGGTGACTATGGCAAGTGTGTCTGTATACAGCAGCCATAGCTGGATGACTGGCAAGGTACCACACAGGCAGATGTACAGGGGTGGTCGTAGGAGGGCTGCTGGCCATCATGCCCCTGGCAGAAGTGCCATAGCAGGTGTCACCAGATGCAAGTTTTGGGCTGTCATGGAGGCACAGGCATGTATGGAACATTATACCAGACAGAGTCTGAGGCTCCAGAAGGCTACTTATTCTGTTGTTATTGACAACACCCTTGATCTTGCAGGTGCCCACCATTATTTTGCAGAAGTCCTGGATAGATGGTTTGGTGAGATGGTGGGAATCTTCGATTGTGCAATGTCTGTGTTAGAGCATATGGTAGGAGTAGGGCAACAGCCACATGGATGTAGGTCAGCAGCACCAACAGTTGGAGGTCTACATGGACGTGCAACAAGTAACAGCCACTCCTGTAGTGGCAGTACCAGCACTGCGGGGGGGGTGTCCACACCACAGCACAGCAGGAAATGTGCAAGTGGTCCTGGCTGGTCCGAACAGGGACCCGGATCCAGCGGACATTTGTCATCAGGGGAGAGTACCATATTTGAACTTGTACCTGGTAGTGCCAGTGGAACGCCTGGCAGGCACAGTTCTCATGTCCTTGGCCAGAGACGGTGAACTGCACATACTGCCATGTACAGTCTGGAGATGTCCAACAAACCCCTGTATAGGGCAGCCACATGGTAGAACTGTGTGCACACACACACACACACACACACACACACACACACACACACACACACACACACACACACAAAACACCAAGACAGCTAGGGCACCTCCATACCTACACACACCACATCTGCACAGCCCAATTGATAACGAAACCTCATAACACACACACACCTGATGTCAACCAAATGGCTCAGCCTATGTCTCTGGCAAACCCACAACACACTCTATGCATATGATGATACTTGTGCCACATCCCTGTCATCCATACCATCGATGCAGGGACAGGCTAATATTGTTCTGATCCACAGGGTGAATGTACTAAGGTGTAGCAATGTAATGCTGTGTAACATGTTTTCAGAAGAAAAGTTTAATGCTTACATTTCAGGATGTGTAGCTGTCCAGCCATGATGCATTTTAGCTGGTATTAACACTGACTGATAGTGGTCTCCATAAAGTATTCAGTTTGTGTTGTAGGTGTTTATGTGTCAACAGGATGATGGTCTGCTGTTGTTTTCTACAAGGGGTTTGGCACTGTGGTGACATACTGACTGCGTCATATCCTGGGTACAGATGAACACAAGTAACAGGTCTGTATAACAGTTACTGCATGTGCCACATGGCTGATAGGTCTGTGGGTATATACAGGTGAGTACATGGTGGCTGATGTCAACAGCCCTTCTACAGTGGACAATGGTAAGTGTACTGGGTGGCACACACCACATGTTTGTGTATAACACACACACACGCACAGAAGCTTTGGCATTGATGCAATACACAGAGAATACTGTACACATGGATGTACTTAATTTTGCAGTGAACCCATTTTAGCCTATGTAATTCCACCAAGACAAAATAGGCAGAGTGACCAAATAATGACAAGTGAAATGGGCCATGTTAGCATACCCCTTCCAGGAATAGTGACTGCTGTAGTTCACTTAACAGGTGCTGCAACAAACCACTGCATTAAGGGTGTGCACACTTATGCAACCCACATATTGTATGCATCTCAATCAGCATCTGCACAACTAATACATTTGCTTGATACTGCATTTGATTGCACAGGTCACATGTCACATTTCAGGTCTGTGTAATGATAATATATGCAGTATTGTTGCCGCACTGCATATCAGGAAAGAGGGTGGCATGTCAATAATGGTGTGTACACTCCTCATAGCCACAGTAAATTTTGAAGGTTGTCAGTGTAATTGGATTTTATTGCTCATACATGCCCTGCTGATGATGAGATCTGCAAATCACAGGTCAGGCCTTCAGTACTGACATCTGTCCTCATATCATCCCAGGTATGTGTCAGACAAGCACATAGGGGCTGTGAGCAACAGAGCAAACACAACTGCCACACATATACACATTCAGCAATGGTGTGTAAATTTGTGAGTTATGGTGCACAGTACATGCCAGGGTGCTGAACAGGTGCACAGCAATACTGTGTACATGGGTGCAGTGTGTTCCAGGGGAAGGGGCATCACCTACTAACACAACTCATACATTACAGAGATGTATAATGTTGGTAACAGGGATTGAGTATAGCTGCAGTGCATGCTGTTGAGTGGCATATGTCATGCATGTTGACAGTTGGGTAATGAGAGGTCTGTGTAATATTTTTGTGCCACCTCACCTGTAAGTGTGCGTGTGTGCTTGTGTGCGTGTGTGTGTGTGTGTGTGTGTGTGTGTGTGTGTGTGTGTGTGTGTGTGTGTGTGTATGTGTGAGTGTGTGTAGAGGTAAGAAATGATGTACAGGTCTTAAATTATGTTTTTGTTTTCCCCTAACAGGTGGTGAGGTGAGTCAGGGGCCCTCCTGCAGGCAAACAGATGTTAGTGTTCATATAGACTCTGACAATGATGATAGGTATGGTGAGGCACTGGCAGGGTTGTCAGGGGCTGAAGCAGTGCCATCGGTTGACATCCCACTGTTATCCAACCCATCCCCCACACACGGTCACATTGCCTATACATACGCCATCACCAGTGGCCATAGATGAGGGACAGTTGGTGGCTTGTGGCATGGGACAGGACAGTGTGGTGACTATGGCAAGTGTGTCTGTATACAGCAGCCATAGCTGGATGACTGGCAAGGTACCACACAGGCAGATGTACAGGGGTGGTCGTAGGAGGGCTGCTGGCCATCATGCCCCTGGCAGAAGTGCCATAGCAGGTGTCACCAGATGCAAGTTTTGGGCTGTCATGGAGGCACAGGCATGTATGGAACATTATACCAGACAGAGTCTGAGGCTCCAGAAGGCTACTTATTCTGTTGTTATTGACAACACCCTTGATCTTGCAGGTGCCCACCATTATTTTGCAGAAGTCCTGGATAGATGGTTTGGTGAGATGGTGGGAATCTTCGATTGTGCAATGTCTGTGTTAGAGCATATGGTAGGAGTAGGGCAACAGCCACATGGATGTAGGTCAGCAGCACCAACAGTTGGAGGTCTACATGGACGTGCAACAAGTAACAGCCACTCCTGTAGTGGCAGTACCAGCACTACGGGGGGGGTGTCCACACCACAGCACAGCAGGAAATGTGCAAGTGGTCCTGGCTGGTCCGAACAGGGACCCGGATCCAGCGGACATTTGTCATCAGGGGAGAGTACCATATTTGAACTTGTACCTGGTAGTGCCAGTGGAACGCCTGGCAGGCACAGTTCTCATGTCCTTGGCCAGAGACGGTGAACTGCACATACTGCCATGTACAGTCTGGAGATGTCCAACAAACCCCTGTATAGGGCAGCCACATGGTAGAACTGTGTGCACACACACACACACACACACACACACACACACACACACACACACACACACACACACACACAAAACACCAAGACAGCTAGGGCACCTCCATACCTACACACACCACATCTGCACAGCCCAATTGATAACGAAACCTCATAACACACACACACCTGATGTCAACCAAATGGCTCAGCCTATGTCTCTGGCAAACCCACAACACACTCTATGCATATGATGATACTTGTGCCACATCCCTGTCATCCATACCATCGATGCAGGGACAGGCTAATATTGTTCTGATCCACAGGGTGAATGTACTAAGGTGTAGCAATGTAATGCTGTGTAACATGTTTTCAGAAGAAAAGTTTAATGCTTACATTTCAGGATGTGTAGCTGTCCAGCCATGATGCATTTTAGCTGGTATTAACACTGACTGATAGTGGTCTCCATAAAGTATTCAGTTTGTGTTGTAGGTGTTTATGTGTCAACAGGATGATGGTCTGCTGTTGTTTTCTACAAGGGGTTTGGCACTGTGGTGACATACTGACTGCGTCATATCCTGGGTACAGATGAACACAAGTAACAGGTCTGTATAACAGTTACTGCATGTGCCACATGGCTGATAGGTCTGTGGGTATATACAGGTGAGTACATGGTGGCTGATGTCAACAGCCCTTCTACAGTGGACAATGGTAAGTGTACTGGGTGGCACACACCACATGTTTGTGTATAACACACACACACGCACAGAAGCTTTGGCATTGATGCAATACACAGAGAATACTGTACACATGGATGTACTTAATTTTGCAGTGAACCCATTTTAGCCTATGTAATTCCACCAAGACAAAATAGGCAAAACATCACATCAGTAAATAATAAGTATGCTAGTTTAATGTCATTGATGATGCTACTGGCAGGGTATATGTCCCCTTCTCCAATGTAGTGCAGTCCTGGAGTTGGTAAACATAGATGTGCTGGTGTGGGTGGCACAGCCCTCCACTATGAAGGGTGTGGGGTGGTGTAGAACCACACTTAGTGTGATTGACTACGTAATCTGTTAACATAAACTGTCCAGTATTACAGCAGACGAAGTGGGGGGATACACACAACAATAACCCCAATGAGGGTGGCTGTGTCCACAACATCCACACCCAACTATAAATATATATATATATATATATATATATATATATATATATATATATATATATATATATATATATATATACATATATATATATATATATCTATATATACCAACTCCAGTATCACTATACAGCTATACAGGGGGAAGAGAGCATTTACACATCTACTACTAGTTTTGATGGAATTATTTCTACAAGATGATTCCTTTGAAATGTTAGCATTTGTCAGTCAGTTCTCAGACAGATGAACTCCTGGGACATGTATTTTCTGCAAACTGAAGTTGATCCCTTCACATACACACACACTTACTTG